>NC_141813.1:3020492-3032992 GCF_057944985.1 Cucurbita pepo subsp. pepo | reverse complement strand
CATATCCATAACTTACTCGTATTTTGGTCATGCAGTTCTTCCGAAGCCCTTAACTTTTCGTTTACCTCTCGATTTAAAAAAATGAAAACAGAAAATCTCGATAGTGCTACACGTGTCATGTTTAAATTTAACTAATTATGCGCACTAATATAATCATCCCTAATCTTCGGGATGCACCAGCCGAGAATCGAACTCGGGTCTGTACCGTGGCAGGGTACTATTCTACCAATAGACCACTGGTGCTTCTAAATTCAGTCATATCCATAACTTACTCGTATTTTGGTCATGTAGTTCTTCCGAAGCCCTTAACTTTTCGTTCACCTCTCGATTTAAAAAAATGAAAACAGAAAATCTCGATAGTGCTACACGTGTCATGTTTAAATTTAACTGATATTGTGGCAAACCCTAGCTTTCAAATTATGCGCACTAATATCATCATAGCTAATTATCGGGATCTACCAGCCGAGAATCGAACTCAGGTCTGTACCGTGGCAGGGTACTATTCTACCACTAGACCACTGGTGCTTCTAAATTCAGTCATATCCATAACCTACTCGTATTTTTGTCATGTAGTTCTTCCGAAGCCATTAACTTTTCGTTCACCTCTCGATTTAAAAAAATGAAAACAGAAAATCTCGATAGTGCTACACGTGTCATGTTTAAATTTAACTAATATTGTGCCAAACCCTAGTTTTCAAATTATGCGCACTAATATAATCATAGCTAATCTTTGGGATGCACCAGCCGAGAATCGAACTCGGGTCTGTACCGTGGCAGGGTACTATTCTACCACTAGACCACTGGTGCTTCTAAATTTAGTCATATCCATAACTTACTCGTATTTTGGTCATGCTGTTCTTCCAAAGCCCTTAACTTAACTTTTCGTTCACCTCTCGATTTAAAAAAATGAAAACAGAAAATCTCGATAGTGCTACACGTGTCATGTTTAAATTTAACTAATATTGTGGCAAACCCTAGTTTTCAAATTATGCGCACACTAATATCATCATAGCTAATCATCGGGATCCACCAGCCGAGAATCGAACTCAGGTCTGTACCGTGGCAGGGTACTATTCTACCACTAGACCACTGGTGCTTCTAAATTCAGTCATATCCATAACTTACTCGTATTTTGGTCATGTAGTTCTTCCGAAGCCCTTAACTTTTCGTTCACCTCTCGATTTAAAAAAATGAAAACAGGAAATCTCGATAGTGCTACACGTGTCATGTTTAAATTTAACTAATATTGTGCCAAACCCTAGTTTTCAAATTATGCGCACTAATATAATCATAGCTAATCTTTGGGATGCACCAGCCGAGAATCGCACTCGGGTCTGTACCGTGGCAGGGTACTATTCTACCACTAGACCACTGGTGCTTCTAAATTTAGTCATATCCGTAACTTACTCGTATTTTGGTCATGCAGTTCTTCCGAAGCCCTTAACTTTTCGTTCACCTCTCGATTTAAAAAAATGAAAACAGAAAATCTCGATAGTGCTACACATGTCATGTTTAAATTTAACTGATATTGTGGCAAACCTAGTTTTCAAATTATGCGCACTAATATAATCATAATTAATCTTTGGGATGCACCATTCGAGAATCGAACTCGGGTTTTCAAATTATGCGCACTAATATAATCATAATTAATCTTTGGGATGCACCATTCGAGAATCGAACTCGGGTCTGTACCGTGGCAGGGTACTATTCTACCACTAGACCACTGGTGCTTCTAAATTCAGTCATATCCATAACTTACTCGTATTTTGGTCATGCAGTTCTTCCGAAGCCCTTAACTTTTCGTTCACCTCTCGATTTAAAAAAATGAAAACAGAAAATCTCGATAGTGCTACACGTGTCATCTATAAATTTAACTGATATTGTGGCAAACCCTAGTTTTCAAATTATGCGCACTAATATAATCATAGCTAATCTTTGGGATGCACCAGCCGAGAATCGCACTCGGGTCTGTACCGTGGCAGGGTACTATTCTACCACTAGACCACTGGTGCTTCTAAATTTAGTCATATCCGTAACTTACTCGTATTTTGGTCATGCAGTTCTTCCGAAGCCCTTAACTTCTCGTTCACCTCTCGATTTAAAAAAATGAAAACAGAAAATCTCGATAGTGCTACACGTGTCATGTTTAAATTTAACTAATATTGTACCAAACCCTAGTTTTCAAATTATGCGCACTAATATAATCATAGCTAATCTTTGGGATGCACCAGCCGAGAATCGCACTCGGGTCTGTACCGTGGCAGGGTACTATTCTACCACTAGACCACTGGTGCTTCTAAATTTAGTCATATCCGTAACTTACTCGTATTTTGGTCATGCAGTTCTTCCGAAGCCCTTAACTTTTCGTGCACCTCTCGATTTAAAAAAATGAAAACAGAAAATCTCGATAGTGCTACACATGTCATGTTTAAATTTAACTGATATTGTGGCAAACCCTAGTTTTCAAATTATGCGCACTAATATAATCATAATTAATCTTTGGGATGCACCATTCGAGAATCGAACTCGGGTCTGTACCGTGGCAGGGTACTATTCTACCACTAGACCACTGGTGCTTCTAAATTCAGTCATATCCATAACTTACTCGTATTTTGGTCATGCAGTTCTTCCGAAGCCCTTAACTTTTCGTTCACCTCTCGATTTAAAAAAATGAAAACAGAAAATCTCGATAGTGCTACACATGTCATGTTTAAATTTAACTGATATTGTGGCAAACCTAGTTTTCAAATTATGCGCACTAATATAATCATAATTAATCTTTGGGATGCACCATTCGAGAATCGAACTCGGGTCTGTACCGTGGCAGGGTACTATTCTACCACTAGACCACTGGTGCTTCTAAATTTAGTCATATCCATAACTTACTCGTATTTTGGTCATGCAGTTCTTCCGAAGCCCTTAACTTTTCGTTCACCTCTCGATTTAAAAAAATAAAAACAGAAAATCTCGATAGTGCAACCCTAGTTTTAAAATTATGCGCACTAATATCATCATAGCTAATCTTCGGGATGCACCAGCCGAGAATCAAACTCGGCCGTGGCAGGGTACTATTCTACCACTAGACCACTGGTGCTTCTAAATTTAGTCATATCCATAATTTACTCGTATTTTGGTCATGTAGTTCTTCCGAAGCCCTTAACTTTTCGTTCACCTCTCGATTTAAAAAAATGAAAATAGAAAATCTCGATAGTGCTACACGTGTCATGTTTAAATTTAACTGATATTGTGGCAAACCCTAAGTTTCAAATTATGCGCAATAATATCATCATAGCTAATCTTCGAGATGCACCAGCCGAGAATCGAACTCGGGTCTGTACCGTGGCAGGGTACTATTCTACCACTAGACCACTGGTGCTTCTAAATTTAGTCCTATCCGTAACTTACTCGTATTTTGGTCATGCAGTTCTTCCGAAGCCCTTAACTTTTCGTTCACCTCTCGATTTAAAAAAATGAAAACAGAAAATCTCGATAGTGCTACACATGTCATGTTTAAATTTAACTGATATTGTGGCAAACCCTAGTTTATAAATTATGCGCACTAATATCATCATCCCTAATCTTCGGGATCCACCAGTCGAGAATCGAACTCGGGTCTGTACCGTGGAAGGGTACTATTCTACCACTAGACCACTGGTGCTTCTAAATTTAGTCATATCCATAACTTACTCGTATTTTGGTCATGCAGTTCTTCCGAAGCCCTTAACTCGGGTCTGTACCGTGGGTGGCAGGGTACTATTCTACCACTAGACCACTGGTGCTTCTAAATTTAGTCATATCCATAACTTACTCGTATTTTGGTCATGCAGTTCTTCCGAAGCCCTTAACTTTTCGTTTACCTCTCGATTTAAAAATATGAAAACAGAAAATCTCGATAGTGCTACACGTGTCATGTTTAAATTTAACTAATTATGCGCACTAATATAATCATCCCTAATCTTCGGGATGCACCAGCCGAGAATCGAACTCGGGTCTGTACCGTGGCAGGGTACTATTCTACCACTAGACCACTGGTGCTTCTAAATTCAGTCATATCCATAACTTACTCGTATTTTGGTCATGTAGTTCTTCCGAAGCCCTTAACTTTTCGTTCACCTCTCGATTTAAAAAAATGAAAACAGAAAATCTCGATAGTGCTACACGTGTCATGTTTAAATTTAACTGATATTGTGGCAAACCCTAGCTTTCAAATTATGCGCACTAATATCATCATAGCTAATTATCGGGATCTACCAGCCGAGAATCGAACTCAGGTCTGTACCGTGGCAGGGTACTATTCTACCACTAGACCACTGGTGCTTCTAAATTCAGTCATATCCATAACCTACTCGTATTTTTGTCATGTAGTTCTTCCGAAGCCATTAACTTTTCGTTCACCTCTCGATTTAAAAAAATGAAAACAGAAAATCTCGATAGTGCTACACGTGTCATGTTTAAATTTAACTAATATTGTGCCAAACCCTAGTTTTCAAATTATGCGCACTAATATAATCATAGCTAATCTTTGGGATGCACCAGCCGAGAATCGAACTCGGGTCTGTACCGTGGCAGGGTACTATTCTACCACTAGACCACTGGTGCTTCTAAATTTAGTCATATCCATAACTTACTCGTATTTTGGTCATGCTGTTCTTCCAAAGCCCTTAACTTAACTTTTCGTTCACCTCTCGATTTAAAAAAATGAAAACAGAAAATCTCGATAGTGCTACACGTGTCATGTTTAAATTTAACTAATATTGTGGCAAACCCTAGTTTTCAAATTATGCGCACACTAATATCATCATAGCTAATCATCGGGATCCACCAGCCGAGAATCGAACTCAGGTCTGTACCGTGGCAGGGTACTATTCTACCACTAGACCACTGGTGCTTCTAAATTCAGTCATATCCATAACTTACTCGTATTTTGGTCATGTAGTTCTTCCGAAGCCCTTAACTTTTCGTTCACCTCTCGATTTAAAAAAATGAAAACAGGAAATCTCGATAGTGCTACACGTGTCATGTTTAAATTTAACTAATATTGTGCCAAACCCTAGTTTTCAAATTATGCGCACTAATATAATCATAGCTAATCTTTGGGATGCACCAGCCGAGAATCGCACTCGGGTCTGTACCGTGGCAGGGTACTATTCTACCACTAGACCACTGGTGCTTCTAAATTCAGTCATATCCGTAACTTACTCGTATTTTGGTCATGCAGTTCTTCCGAAGCCCTTAACTTTTCGTTCACCTCTCGATTTAAAAAAATGAAAACAGAAAATCTCGATAGTGCTACACATGTCATGTTTAAATTTAACTGATATTGTGGCAAACCCTAGTTTTCAAATTATGCGCACTAATATCATCATCCCTAATCTTCGGGATCCACCAGTCGAGAATCGAACTCGGGTCTGTACCGTGGCAGGGTACTATTCTACCACTAGACCACTGGTGCTTCTAAATTCAGTCATATCCATAACTTACTCGTATTTTGGTCATGCAGTTCTTCCGAAGCCCTTAACTTTTCGTTCACCTCTCGATTTAAAAAAATGAAAACAGAAAATCTCGATAGTGCTACACATGTCATGTTTAAATTTAACTAATATTGTGGCAAACCTAGTTTTCAAATTATGCGCACTAATATAATCATAATTAATCTTTGGGATGCACCATCCGAGAATCGAACTCTGGTCTGTACCGTGGCAGGGTACTATTCTACCACTAGACCACTGGTGCTTCTAAATTTAGTCATATCCATAACTTACTCGTATTTTGGTCATGCAGTTCTTCCGAAGCCCTTAACTTTTCGTTCACCTCTCGATTTAAAAAAATAAAAACAGAAAATCTCGATAGTGCAACCCTAGTTTTAAAATTATGCGCACTAATATCATCATAGCTAATCTTCGGGATGCACCAGCCGAGAATCAAACTCGGCCGTGGCAGGGTACTATTCTACCACTAGACCACTGGTGCTTCTAAATTTAGTCATATCCATAATTTACTCGTATTTTGGTCATGTAGTTCTTCCGAAGCCCTTAACTTTTCGTTCACCTCTCGATTTAAAAAAATGAAAATAGAAAATCTCGATAGTGCTACACGTGTCATGTTTAAATTTAACTGATATTGTGGCAAACCCTAAGTTTCAAATTATGCGCAATAATATCATCATAGCTAATCTTCGAGATGCACCAGCCGAGAATCGAACTCGGGTCCGTACCGTGGCAGGGTACTATTCTACCACTAGACCACTGGTGCTTCTAAATTTAGTCCTATCCGTAACTTACTCGTATTTTGGTCATGCAGTTCTTCCGAAGCCCTTAACTTTTCGTTCACCTCTCGATTTAAAAAAATGAAAACAGAAAATCTCGATAGTGCTACACATGTCATGTTTAAATTTAACTGATATTGTGGCAAACCCTAGTTTATAAATTATGCGCACTAATATCATCATCCCTAATCTTCGGGATCCACCAGTCGAGAATCGAACTCGGGTCTGTACCGTGGAAGGGTACTATTCTACCATTAGACCACTGGTGCTTCTAAATTTAGTCATATCCATAACTTACTCGTATTTTGGTCATGCAGTTCTTCCGAAGCCCTTAACTCGGGTCTGTACCGTGGGTGGCAGGGTACTATTCTACCACTAGACCACTGGTGCTTCTAAATTTAGTCATATCCATAACTTACTCGTATTTTGGTCATGCAGTTCTTCCGAAGCCCTTAACTTTTCGTTTACCTCTCGATTTAAAAAAATGAAAACAGAAAATCTCGATAGTGCTACACGTGTCATGTTTAAATTTAACTAATTATGCACACTAATATAATCATCCCTAATCTTCGGGATGCACCAGCCGAGAATCGAACTCGGGTCTGTACCGTGGCAGGGTACTATTCTACCACTAGACCACTGGTGCTTCTAAATTTAGTCATATCCATAACTTACTCGTATTTTGGTCATGTAGTTCTTCCGAAGCCCTTAACTTTTCGTTCACCTCTCGATTTAAAAAAATGAAAACAGAAAATCTCGATAGTGCTACACGTGTCATGTTTAAATTTAACTGATATTGTGGCAAACCCTAGCTTTCAAATTATGCGCACTAATATCATCATAGCTAATTATCGGGATCTACCAGCCGAGAATCGAACTCAGGTCTGTACCGTGGCAGGGTACTATTCTACCACTAGACCACTGGTGCTTCTAAATTCAGTCATATCCATAACCTACTCGTATTTTTGTCATGTAGTTCTTCCGAAGCCATTAACTTTTCGTTCACCTCTCGATTTAAAAAAATGAAAACAGAAAATCTCGATAGTGCTACACATGTCATGTTTAAATTTAACTGATATTGTGGCAAACCCTAGCTTTCAAATTATGCGCACTAATATCATCATCCCTAATCTTCGGGATCCACCAGTCGAGAATCGAACTCGGGTCTGTAGCGTG
This sequence comes from Cucurbita pepo subsp. pepo, assembly GCF_057944985.1. Lineage (NCBI taxonomy): Eukaryota > Viridiplantae > Streptophyta > Magnoliopsida > Cucurbitales > Cucurbitaceae > Cucurbita > Cucurbita pepo. The sequence goes on along the minus strand of NC_141813.1, from coordinate 3,025,551 downwards.
GCAGGGTACTATTCTACCACTAGACCACTGGTGCTTCAAAATTTAGTCATATCCATAACTTACTCGTATTTTGGTCATGCTGTTCATCCAAAGCCCTTAACTTAACTTTTCGTTCACCTCTCGATTTAAAAAAATGAAAACAGAAAATCTCGATAGTGCTACACGTGTCAAGTTTAAATTTAACTAATATTGTGGCAAACCCTAGTTTTAAAATTATGCGCACTAATATAATCATAGTTAATCTTTGGGATGCACCATCCGAGAATCGAACTCGGGTCTATACCGTGGCAGGGTACTATTCTACCACTAGACCACTGGTGCTTCTAAATTTAGTCATATCCATAACTTACTCGTATTTTGGTCATGCAGTTCTTCCGAAGCCCTTAACTTTTCGTTCACCTCTCGATTTAAAAAAATAAAAACAGAAAATCTCGATAGTGCAACCCTAGTTTTAAAATTATGCGCACTAATATCATCATAGCTAATCTTCGGGATGCACCAGCCGAGAATCAAACTCGGCCGTGGCAGGGTACTATTCTACCACTAGACCACTGGTGCTTCTAAATTTAGTCATATCCATAACTTACTCGTATTTTGGTCATGTAGTTCTTCCGAAGCCCTTAACTTTTCGTTCACCTCTCGATTTAAAAAAATGAAAATAGAAAATCTCGATAGTGCTACACGTGTCATGTTCACCTCTCGATTTAAAAAAATGAAAATAGAAAATCTCGATAGTGCTACACGTGTCATGTTTAAATTTAACTGATATTGTGGCAAACCCTAAGTTTCAAATTATGCGCAATAATATCATCATAGCTAATCTTCGAGATGCACCAGCCGAGAATCGAACTCGGGTCTGTACCGTGGCAGGGTACTATTCTACCACTAGACCACTGGTGCTTCTAAATTTAGTCCTATCCGTAACTTACTCGTATTTTGGTCATGCAGTTCTTCCGAAGCCCTTAACTTTTCGTTCACCTCTCGATTTAAAAAAATGAAAACAGAAAATCTCGATAGTTCTACACGTGTCATGTTTAAATTTAACTGATATTGTTGCAAACCCAAGTTTTCAAATTATGCGCAGTAATATCATCATAGCTAATCTTTGGTATGCACCAACCGAGAATCGAACTCGGGTCGGTACCGTGGCAGGGTACTATTCTACCACTAGACCACTGGTGCTTCTAAATTTAGTCATATCCGTAACTTACTCGTATTTTGGTCATGCAGTTCTTCCGAAGCCCTTAACTTTTCGTTCACCTCTCGATTTAAAAAAATGAAAACAGAAAATCTTGATAGTGCTACACGTGTCATGTTTAAATTTAACTGATATTGTGGCAAACCCTAGCTTTCAAATTATGCGCACTAATATCATCATAGCTAATTATCGGGATCTACCAGCCGAGAATCGAACTCAGGTCTGTACCGTGGCAGGGTACTATTCTACCACTAGACCACTGGTGCTTCTAAATTCAGTCATATCCATAACTTACTCGTATTTTGGTCATGTAGTTCTTCCGAAGCCCTTAACTTTTCGTTCACCTCTCGATTTAAAAAAATGAAAACAGAAAATCTCGATAGTGCTACACGTGTCATGTTTAAATTTAACTGATATTGTGGCAAACCCTAGCTTTCAAATTATGCGCACTAATATCATCATAGCTAATTATCGGGATCTACCAGCCGAGAATCGAACTCAGGTCTGTACCGTGGCAGGGTACTATTCTACCACTAGACCACTGGTGCTTCTAAATTCAGTCATATCCATAACCTACTCGTATTTTTGTCATGTAGTTCTTCCGAAGCCATTAACTTTTCGTTCACCTCTCGATTTAAAAAAATGAAAACAGAAAATCTCGATAGTGCTACACGTGTCATGTTTAAATTTAACTAATATTGTGCCAAACCCTAGTTTTCAAATTATGCGCACTAATATAATCATAGCTAATCTTTGGGATGCACCAGCCGAGAATCGAACTCGGGTCTGTACCGTGGCAGGGTACTATTCTACCACTAGACCACTGGTGCTTCTAAATTTAGTCATATCCATAACTTACTCGTATTTTGGTCATGCTGTTCTTCCAAAGCCCTTAACTTAACTTTTCGTTCACCTCTCGATTTAAAAAAATGAAAACAGAAAATCTCGATAGTGCTACACGTGTCATGTTTAAATTTAACTAATATTGTGGCAAACCCTAGTTTTCAAATTATGCGCACTAATATAATCATAATTAATCTTTGGGATGCACCATCCGAGAATCGAACTCTGGTCTGTACCGTGGCAGGGTACTATTCTACCACTAGACCACTGGTGCTTCTAAATTTAGTCATATCCATAACTTACTCGTATTTTGGTCATGCAGTTCTTCCGAAGCCCTTAACTTTTCGTTCACCTCTCGATTTAAAAAAATAAAAACAGAAAATCTCGATAGTGCAACCCTAGTTTTAAAATTATGCGCACTAATATCATCATAGCTAATCTTCGGGATGCACCAGCCGAGAATCAAACTCGGCCGTGGCAGGGTACTATTCTACCACTAGACCACTGGTGCTTCTAAATTTAGTCATATCCATAATTTACTCGTATTTTGGTCATGTAGTTCTTCCGAAGCCCTTAACTTTTCGTTCACCTCTCGATTTAAAAAAATGAAAATAGAAAATCTCGATAGTGCTACACGTGTCATGTTTAAATTTAACTGATATTGTGGCAAACCCTAAGTTTCAAATTATGCGCAATAATATCATCATAGCTAATCTTCGAGATGCACCAGCCGAGAATCGAACTCGGGTCTGTACCGTGGCAGGGTACTATTCTTCCACTAGACCACTGGTGCTTCTAAATTTAGTCCTATCCGTAACTTACTCGTATTTTGGTCATGCAGTTCTTCCGAAGCCCTTAACTTTTCGTTCACCTCTCGATTTAAAAAAATGAAAACAGAAAATCTCGATAGTGCTACACATGTCATGTTTAAATTTAACTGATATTGTGGCAAACCCTAGTTTATAAATTATGCGCACTAATATCATCATCCCTAATCTTCGGGATCCACCAGTCGAGAATCGAACTCGGGTCTGTACCGTGGAAGGGTACTATTCTACCACTAGACCACTGGTGCTTCTAAATTTAGTCATATCCATAACTTACTCGTATTTTGGTCATGCAGTTCTTCCGAAGCCCTTAACTCGGGTCTGTACCGTGGGTGGCAGGGTACTATTCTACCACTAGACCACTGGTGCTTCTAAATTTAGTCATATCCATAACTTACTCGTATTTTGGTCATGCAGTTCTTCCGAAGCCCTTAACTTTTCGTTTACCTCTCGATTTAAAAAAATGAAAACAGAAAATCTCGATAGTGCTACACGTGTCATGTTTAAATTTAACTAATTATGCGCACTAATATAATCATCCCTAATCTTCGGGATGCACCAGCCGAGAATCGAACTCGGGTCTGTACCGTGGCAGGGTACTATTCTACCACTAGACCACTGGTGCTTCTAAATTTAGTCATATCCATAACTTACTCGTATTTTGGTCATGTAGTTCTTCCGAAGCCCTTAACTTTTCGTTCACCTCTCGATTTAAAAAAATGAAAACAGAAAATCTCGATAGTGCTACACGTGTCATGTTTAAATTTAACTGATATTGTGGCAAACCCTAGCTTTCAAATTATGCGCACTAATATCATCATAGCTAATTATCGGGATCTACCAGCCGAGAATCGAACTCAGGTCTGTACCGTGGCAGGGTACTATTCTACCACTAGACCACTGGTGCTTCTAAATTCAGTCATATCCATAACCTACTCGTATTTTTGTCATGTAGTTCTTCCGAAGCCATTAACTTTTCGTTCACCTCTCGATTTAAAAAAATGAAAACAGAAAATCTCGATAGTGCTACACATGTCATGTTTAAATTTAACTGATATTGTGGCAAACCCTAGCTTTCAAATTATGCGCACTAATATCATCATCCCTAATCTTCGGGATCCACCAGTCGAGAATCGAACTCGGGTCTGTAGCGTGGCAGGGTACTATTCTACCACTAGACCACTGGTGCTTCAAAATTTAGTCATATCCATAACTTACTCGTATTTTGGTCATGCTGTTCATCCAAAGCCCTTAACTTAACTTTTCGTTCACCTCTCGATTTAAAAAAATGAAAACAGAAAATCTCGATAGTGCTACACGTGTCAAGTTTAAATTTAACTAATATTGTGGCAAACCCTAGTTTTAAAATTATGCGCACTAATATAATCATAGTTAATCTTTGGGATGCACCATCCGAGAATCGAACTCGGGTCTATACCGTGGCAGGGTACTATTCTACCACTAGACCACTGGTGCTTCTAAATTTAGTCATATCCATAACTTACTCGTATTTTGGTCATGCAGTTCTTCCGAAGCCCTTAACTTTTCGTTCACCTCTCGATTTAAAAAAATAAAAACAGAAAATCTCGATAGTGCAACCCTAGTTTTAAAATTATGCGCACTAATATCATCATAGCTAATCTTCGGGATGCACCAGCCGAGAATCAAACTCGGCCATGGCAGGGTACTATTCTACCACTAGACCACTGGTGCTTCTAAATTTAGTCATATCCATAACTTACTCGTATTTTGGTCATGTAGTTCTTCCGAAGCCCTTAACTTTTCGTTCACCTCTCGATTTAAAAAAATGAAAATAGAAAATCTCGATAGTGCTACACGTGTCATGTTCACCTCTCGATTTAAAAAAATGAAAATAGAAAATCTCGATAGTGCTACACGTGTCATGTTTAAATTTAACTGATATTGTGGCAAACCCTAAGTTTCAAATTATGCGCAATAATATCATCATAGCTAATCTTCGAGATGCACCAGCCGAGAATCGAACTCGGGTCTGTACCGTGGCAGGGTACTATTCTACCACTAGACCACTGGTGCTTCTAAATTTAGTCCTATCCGTAACTTACTCGTATTTTGGTCATGCAGTTCTTCCGAAGCCCTTAACTTTTCGTTCACCTCTCGATTTAAAAAAATGAAAACAGAAAATCTCGATAGTTCTACACGTGTCATGTTT
>NC_141813.1:3007992-3015492 GCF_057944985.1 Cucurbita pepo subsp. pepo | reverse complement strand
ACCTCTCGATTTAAAAAAATGAAAACAGAAAATCTCGATAGTGCTACACATGTCCAGAAAATCTCGATAGTGCTACACATGTCATGTTTAAATTTAACTGATATTGTGGCAAACCCTAGTTTTCAAATTATGCGCACTAATATCATCATCCCTAATCTTCGGGATCCACCAGTCGAGAATCGAACTCGGGTCTGTACCGTGGCAGGGTACTATTCTACCACTAGACCACTGGTGCTTCTAAATTCAGTCATATCCATAACTTACTCGTATTTTGGTCATGCAGTTCTTCCGAAGCCCTTAACTTTTCGTTCACCTCTCGATTTAAAAAAATGAAAACAGAAAATCTCGATAGTGCTACACATGTCATGTTTAAATTTAACTTATATTGTGGCAAACCTAGTTTTCAAATTATGCGCACTAATATAATCATAATTAATCTTTGGGATGCACCATTCGAGAATCGAACTCGGGTCTGTACCGTGGCAGGGTACTATTCTACCACTAGACCACTGGTGCTTCTAAATTTAGTCATATCCATAACTTACTCGTATTTTGGTCATGCAGTTCTTCCGAAGCCCTTAACTTTTCGTTCACCTCTCGATTTAAAAAAATAAAAACAGAAAATCTCGATAGTGCAACCTAGTTTTAAAATTATGCGCACTAATATCATCATAGCTAATCTTCGGGATGCACCAGCCGAGAATCAAACTCGGCCGTGGCAGGGTACTATTCTACCACTAGACCACTGGTGCTTCTAAATTTAGTCATATCCATAATTTACTCGTATTTTGGTCATGTAGTTCTTCCGAAGCCCTTAACTTTTCGTTCACCTCTCGATTTAAAAAAATGAAAATAGAAAATCTCGATAGTGCTACACGTGTCATGTTTAAATTTAACTGATATTGTGGCAAACCCTAAGTTTCAAATTATGCGCAATAATATCATCATAGCTAATCTTCGAGATGCACCAGCCGAGAATCGAACTCGGGTCTGTACCGTGGCAGGGTACTATTCTACCACTAGACCACTGGTGCTTCTAAATTTAGTCCTATCCGTAACTTACTCGTATTTTGGTCATGCAGTTCTTCCGAAGCCCTTAACTTTTCGTTCACCTCTCGATTTAAAAAAATGAAAACAGAAAATCTCGATAGTGCTACACATGTCATGTTTAAATTTAACTGATATTGTGGCAAACCCTAGTTTATAAATTATGCGCACTAATATCATCATCCCTAATCTTCGGGATCCACCAGTCGAGAATCGAACTCGGGTCTGTACCGTGGAAGGGTACTATTCTACCACTAGACCACTGGTGCTTCTAAATTTAGTCATATCCATAACTTACTCGTATTTTGGTCATGCAGTTCTTCCGAAGCCCTTAACTCGGGTCTGTACCGTGGGTGGCAGGGTACTATTCTACCACTAGACCACTGGTGCTTCTAAATTTAGTCATATCCATAACTTACTCGTATTTTGGTCATGCAGTTCTTCCGAAGCCCTTAACTTTTCGTTTACCTCTCGATTTAAAAAAATGAAAACAGAAAATCTCGATAGTGCTACACGTGTCATGTTTAAATTTAACTAATTATGCGCACTAATATAATCATCCCTAATCTTCGGGATGCACCAGCCGAGAATCGAACTCGGGTCTGTACCGTGGCAGGGTACTATTCTACCACTAGACCACTGGTGCTTCTAAATTCAGTCATATCCATAACTTACTCGTATTTTGGTCATGTAGTTCTTCCGAAGCCCTTAACTTTTCGTTCACCTCTCGATTTAAAAAAATGAAAACAGAAAATCTCGATAGTGCTACACGTGTCATGTTTAAATTTAACTGATATTGTGGCAAACCCTAGCTTTCAAATTATGCGCACTAATATCATCATAGCTAATTATCGGGATCTACCAGCCGAGAATCGAACTCAGGTCTGTACCGTGGCAGGGTACTATTCTACCACTAGACCACTGGTGCTTCTAAATTCAGTCATATCCATAACCTACTCGTATTTTTGTCATGTAGTTCTTCCGAAGCCATTAACTTTTCGTTCACCTCTCGATTTAAAAAAATGAAAACAGAAAATCTCGATAGTGCTACACATGTCATGTTTAAATTTAACTGATATTGTGGCAAACCCTAGCTTTCAAATTATGCGCACTAATATCATCATCCCTAATCTTCGGGATCCACCAGTCGAGAATCGAACTCGGGTCTGTAGCGTGGCAGGGTACTATTCTACCACTAGACCACTGGTGCTTCAAAATTTAGTCATATCCATAACTTACTCGTATTTTGGTCATGCTGTTCATCCAAAGCCCTTAACTTAACTTTTCGTTCACCTCTCGATTTAAAAAAATGAAAACAGAAAATCTCGATAGTGCTACACGTGTCAAGTTTAAATTTAACTAATATTGTGGCAAACCCTAGTTTTAAAATTATGCGCACTAATATAATCATAGTTAATCTTTGGGATGCACCATCCGAGAATCGAACTCGGGTCTATACCGTGGCAGGGTACTATTCTACCACTAGACCACTGGTGCTTCTAAATTTAGTCATATCCATAACTTACTCGTATTTTGGTCATGCAGTTCTTCCGAAGCCCTTAACTTTTCGTTCACCTCTCGATTTAAAAAAATAAAAACAGAAAATCTCGATAGTGCAACCCTAGTTTTAAAATTATGCGCACTAATATCATCATAGCTAATCTTCGGGATGCACCAGCCGAGAATCAAACTCGGCCGTGGCAGGGTACTATTCTACCACTAGACCACTGGTGCTTCTAAATTTAGTCATATCCATAACTTACTCGTATTTTGGTCATGTAGTTCTTCCGAAGCCCTTAACTTTTCGTTCACCTCTCGATTTAAAAAAATGAAAATAGAAAATCTCGATAGTGCTACACGTGTCATGTTCACCTCTCGATTTAAAAAAATGAAAATAGAAAATCTCGATAGTGCTACACGTGTCATGTTTAAATTTAACTGATATTGTGGCAAACCCTAAGTTTCAAATTATGCGCAATAATATCATCATAGCTAATCTTCGAGATGCACCAGCCGAGAATCGAACTCGGGTCTGTACCGTGGCAGGGTACTATTCTACCACTAGACCACTGGTGCTTCTAAATTTAGTCCTATCCGTAACTTACTCGTATTTTGGTCATGCAGTTCTTCCGAAGCCCTTAACTTTTCGTTCACCTCTCGATTTAAAAAAATGAAAACAGAAAATCTCGATAGTTCTACACGTGTCATGTTTAAATTTAACTGATATTGTTGCAAACCCAAGTTTTCAAATTATGCGCAGTAATATCATCATAGCTAATCTTTGGTATGCACCAACCGAGAATCGAACTCGGGTCGGTACCGTGGCAGGGTACTATTCTACCACTAGACCACTGGTGCTTCTAAATTTAGTCATATCCGTAACTTACTCGTATTTTGGTCATGCAGTTCTTCCGAAGCCCTTAACTTTTCGTTCACCTCTCGATTTAAAAAAATGAAAACAGAAAATCTTGATAGTGCTACACGTGTCATGTTTAAATTTAACTGATATTGTGGCAAACCCTAGCTTTCAAATTATGCGCACTAATATCATCATAGCTAATTATCGGGATCTACCAGCCGAGAATCGAACTCAGGTCTGTACCGTGGCAGGGTACTATTCTACCACTAGACCACTGGTGCTTCTAAATTCAGTCATATCCATAACTTACTCGTATTTTGGTCATGTAGTTCTTCCGAAGCCCTTAACTTTTCGTTCACCTCTCGATTTAAAAAAATGAAAACAGAAAATCTCGATAGTGCTACACGTGTCATGTTTAAATTTAACTGATATTGTGGCAAACCCTAGCTTTCAAATTATGCGCACTAATATCATCATAGCTAATTATCGGGATCTACCAGCCGAGAATCGAACTCAGGTCTGTACCGTGGCAGGGTACTATTCTACCACTAGACCACTGGTGCTTCTAAATTCAGTCATATCCATAACCTACTCGTATTTTTGTCATGTAGTTCTTCCGAAGCCATTAACTTTTCGTTCACCTCTCGATTTAAAAAAATGAAAACAGAAAATCTCGATAGTGCTACACGTGTCATGTTTAAATTTAACTAATATTGTGCCAAACCCTAGTTTTCAAATTATGCGCACTAATATAATCATAGCTAATCTTTGGGATGCACCAGCCGAGAATCGAACTCGGGTCTGTACCGTGGCAGGGTACTATTCTACCACTAGACCACTGGTGCTTCTAAATTTAGTCATATCCATAACTTACTCGTATTTTGGTCATGCTGTTCTTCCAAAGCCCTTAACTTAACTTTTCGTTCACCTCTCGATTTAAAAAAATGAAAACAGAAAATCTCGATAGTGCTACACGTGTCATGTTTAAATTTAACTAATATTGTGGCAAACCCTAGTTTTCAAATTATGCGCACTAATATAATCATAATTAATCTTTGGGATGCACCATCCGAGAATCGAACTCTGGTCTGTACCGTGGCAGGGTACTATTCTACCACTAGACCACTGGTGCTTCTAAATTTAGTCATATCAATAACTTACTCGTATTTTGGTCATGCAGTTCTTCCGAAGCCCTTAACTTTTCGTTCACCTCTCGATTTAAAAAAATAAAAACAGAAAATCTCGATAGTGCAACCCTAGTTTTAAAATTATGCGCACTAATATCATCATAGCTAATCTTCGGGATGCACCAGCCGAGAATCAAACTCGGCCGTGGCAGGGTACTATTCTACCACTAGACCACTGGTGCTTCTAAATTTAGTCATATCCATAATTTACTCGTATTTTGGTCATGTAGTTCTTCCGAAGCCCTTAACTTTTCGTTCACCTCTCGATTTAAAAAAATGAAAATAGAAAATCTCGATAGTGCTACACGTGTCATGTTTAAATTTAACTGATATTGTGGCAAACCCTAAGTTTCAAATTATGCGCAATAATATCATCATAGCTAATCTTCGAGATGCACCAGCCGAGAATCGAACTCGGGTCTGTACCGTGGCAGGGTACTATTCTTCCACTAGACCACTGGTGCTTCTAAATTTAGTCCTATCCGTAACTTACTCGTATTTTGGTCATGCAGTTCTTCCGAAGCCCTTAACTTTTCGTTCACCTCTCGATTTAAAAAAATGAAAACAGAAAATCTCGATAGTGCTACACATGTCATGTTTAAATTTAACTGATATTGTGGCAAACCCTAGTTTATAAATTATGCGCACTAATATCATCATCCCTAATCTTCGGGATCCACCAGTCGAGAATCGAACTCGGGTCTGTACCGTGGAAGGGTACTATTCTACCACTAGACCACTGGTGCTTCTAAATTTAGTCATATCCATAACTTACTCGTATTTTGGTCATGCAGTTCTTCCGAAGCCCTTAACTCGGGTCTGTACCGTGGGTGGCAGGGTACTATTCTACCACTAGACCACTGGTGCTTCTAAATTTAGTCATATCCATAACTTACTCGTATTTTGGTCATGCAGTTCTTCCGAAGCCCTTAACTTTTCGTTTACCTCTCGATTTAAAAAAATGAAAACAGAAAATCTCGATAGTGCTACACGTGTCATGTTTAAATTTAACTAATTATGCGCACTAATATAATCATCCCTAATCTTCGGGATGCACCAGCCGAGAATCGAACTCGGGTCTGTACCGTGGCAGGGTACTATTCTACCACTAGACCACTGGTGCTTCTAAATTTAGTCATATCCATAACTTACTCGTATTTTGGTCATGTAGTTCTTCCGAAGCCCTTAACTTTTCGTTCACCTCTCGATTTAAAAAAATGAAAACAGAAAATCTCGATAGTGCTACACGTGTCATGTTTAAATTTAACTGATATTGTGGCAAACCCTAGCTTTCAAATTATGCGCACTAATATCATCATAGCTAATTATCGGGATCTACCAGCCGAGAATCGAACTCAGGTCTGTACCGTGGCAGGGTACTATTCTACCACTAGACCACTGGTGCTTCTAAATTCAGTCATATCCATAACCTACTCGTATTTTTGTCATGTAGTTCTTCCGAAGCCATTAACTTTTCGTTCACCTCTCGATTTAAAAAAATGAAAACAGAAAATCTCGATAGTGCTACACATGTCATGTTTAAATTTAACTGATATTGTGGCAAACCCTAGCTTTCAAATTATGCGCACTAATATCATCATCCCTAATCTTCGGGATCCACCAGTCGAGAATCGAACTCGGGTCTGTAGCGTGGCAGGGTACTATTCTACCACTAGACCACTGGTGCTTCAAAATTTAGTCATATCCATAACTTACTCGTATTTTGGTCATGCTGTTCATCCAAAGCCCTTAACTTAACTTTTCGTTCACCTCTCGATTTAAAAAAATGAAAACAGAAAATCTCGATAGTGCTACACGTGTCAAGTTTAAATTTAACTAATATTGTGGCAAACCCTAGTTTTAAAATTATGCGCACTAATATAATCATAGTTAATCTTTGGGATGCACCATCCGAGAATCGAACTCGGGTCTATACCGTGGCAGGGTACTATTCTACCACTAGACCACTGGTGCTTCTAAATTTAGTCATATCCATAACTTACTCGTATTTTGGTCATGCAGTTCTTCCGAAGCCCTTAACTTTTCGTTCACCTCTCGATTTAAAAAAATAAAAACAGAAAATCTCGATAGTGCAACCCTAGTTTTAAAATTATGCGCACTAATATCATCATAGCTAATCTTCGGGATGCACCAGCCGAGAATCAAACTCGGCCGTGGCAGGGTACTATTCTACCACTAGACCACTGGTGCTTCTAAATTTAGTCATATCCATAACTTACTCGTATTTTGGTCATGTAGTTCTTCCGAAGCCCTTAACTTTTCGTTCACCTCTCGATTTAAAAAAATGAAAATAGAAAATCTCGATAGTGCTACACGTGTCATGTTCACCTCTCGATTTAAAAAAATGAAAATAGAAAATCTCGATAGTGCTACACGTGTCATGTTTAAATTTAACTGATATTGTGGCAAACCCTAAGTTTCAAATTATGCGCAATAATATCATCATAGCTAATCTTCGAGATGCACCAGCCGAGAATCGAACTCGGGTCTGTACCGTGGCAGGGTACTATTCTACCACTAGACCACTGGTGCTTCTAAATTTAGTCCTATCCGTAACTTACTCGTATTTTGGTCATGCAGTTCTTCCGAAGCCCTTAACTTTTCGTTCACCTCTCGATTTAAAAAAATGAAAACAGAAAATCTCGATAGTTCTACACGTGTCATGTTTAAATTTAACTGATATTGTTGCAAACCCAAGTTTTCAAATTATGCGCAGTAATATCATCATAGCTAATCTTTGGTATGCACCAACCGAGAATCGAACTCGGGTCGGTACCGTGGCAGGGTACTATTCTACCACTAGACCACTGGTGCTTCTAAATTTAGTCATATCCGTAACTTACTCGTATTTTGGTCATGCAGTTCTTCCGAAGCCCTTAACTTTTC
>NC_141813.1:2985492-3002992 GCF_057944985.1 Cucurbita pepo subsp. pepo | reverse complement strand
TATCCATAACTTACTCGTATTTTGGTCATGCAGTTCTTCCGAAGCCCTTAACTTTTCGTTCACCTCTCGATTTAAAAAAATGAAAACAGAAAATCTCGATAGTGCTACACATGTCATGTTTAAATTTAACTTATATTGTGGCAAACCTAGTTTTCAAATTATGCGCACTAATATAATCATAATTAATCTTTGGGATGCACCATTCGAGAATCGAACTCGGGTCTGTACCGTGGCAGGGTACTATTCTACCACTAGACCACTGGTGCTTCTAAATTTAGTCATATCCATAACTTACTCGTATTTTGGTCATGCAGTTCTTCCGAAGCCCTTAACTTTTCGTTCACCTCTCGATTTAAAAAAATAAAAACAGAAAATCTCGATAGTGCAACCTAGTTTTAAAATTATGCGCACTAATATCATCATAGCTAATCTTCGGGATGCACCAGCCGAGAATCAAACTCGGCCGTGGCAGGGTACTATTCTACCACTAGACCACTGGTGCTTCTAAATTTAGTCATATCCATAATTTACTCGTATTTTGGTCATGTAGTTCTTCCGAAGCCCTTAACTTTTCGTTCACCTCTCGATTTAAAAAAATGAAAATAGAAAATCTCGATAGTGCTACACGTGTCATGTTTAAATTTAACTGATATTGTGGCAAACCCTAAGTTTCAAATTATGCGCAATAATATCATCATAGCTAATCTTCGAGATGCACCAGCCGAGAATCGAACTCGGGTCTGTACCGTGGCAGGGTACTATTCTACCACTAGACCACTGGTGCTTCTAAATTTAGTCCTATCCGTAACTTACTCGTATTTTGGTCATGCAGTTCTTCCGAAGCCCTTAACTTTTCGTTCACCTCTCGATTTAAAAAAATGAAAACAGAAAATCTCGATAGTGCTACACATGTCATGTTTAAATTTAACTGATATTGTGGCAAACCCTAGTTTATAAATTATGCGCACTAATATCATCATCCCTAATCTTCGGGATCCACCAGTCGAGAATCGAACTCGGGTCTGTACCGTGGAAGGGTACTATTCTACCACTAGACCACTGGTGCTTCTAAATTTAGTCATATCCATAACTTACTCGTATTTTGGTCATGCAGTTCTTCCGAAGCCCTTAACTCGGGTCTGTACCGTGGGTGGCAGGGTACTATTCTACCACTAGACCACTGGTGCTTCTAAATTTAGTCATATCCATAACTTACTCGTATTTTGGTCATGCAGTTCTTCCGAAGCCCTTAACTTTTCGTTTACCTCTCGATTTAAAAAAATGAAAACAGAAAATCTCGATAGTGCTACACGTGTCATGTTTAAATTTAACTAATTATGCGCACTAATATAATCATCCCTAATCTTCGGGATGCACCAGCCGAGAATCGAACTCGGGTCTGTACCGTGGCAGGGTACTATTCTACCACTAGACCACTGGTGCTTCTAAATTCAGTCATATCCATAACTTACTCGTATTTTGGTCATGTAGTTCTTCCGAAGCCCTTAACTTTTCGTTCACCTCTCGATTTAAAAAAATGAAAACAGAAAATCTCGATAGTGCTACACGTGTCATGTTTAAATTTAACTGATATTTTGGCAAACCCTAGCTTTCAAATTATGCGCACTAATATCATCATAGCTAATTATCGGGATCTACCAGCCGAGAATCGAACTCAGGTCTGTACCGTGGCAGGGTACTATTCTACCACTAGACCACTGGTGCTTCTAAATTCAGTCATATCCATAACCTACTCGTATTTTTGTCATGTAGTTCTTCCGAAGCCATTAACTTTTCGTTCACCTCTCGATTTAAAAAAATGAAAACAGAAAATCTCGATAGTGCTACACGTGTCATGTTTAAATTTAACTAATATTGTGCCAAACCCTAGTTTTCAAATTATGCGCACTAATATAATCATAGCTAATCTTTGGGATGCACCAGCCGAGAATCGAACTCGGGTCTGTACCGTGGCAGGGTACTATTCTACCACTAGACCACTGGTGCTTCTAAATTTAGTCATATCCATAACTTACTCGTATTTTGGTCATGCTGTTCTTCCAAAGCCCTTAACTTAACTTTTCGTTCACCTCTCGATTTAAAAAAATGAAAACAGAAAATCTCGATAGTGCTACACGTGTCATGTTTAAATTTAACTAATATTGTGGCAAACCCTAGTTTTCAAATTATGCGCACTAATATAATCATAATTAATCTTTGGGATGCACCATCCGAGAATCGAACTCTGGTCTGTACCGTGGCAGGGTACTATTCTACCACTAGACCACTGGTGCTTCTAAATTTAGTCATATCCATAACTTACTCGTATTTTGGTCATGCAGTTCTTCCGAAGCCCTTAACTTTTCGTTCACCTCTCGATTTAAAAAAATAAAAACAGAAAATCTCGATAGTGCAACCCTAGTTTTAAAATTATGCGCACTAATATCATCATAGCTAATCTTCGGGATGCACCAGCCGAGAATCAAACTCGGCCGTGGCAGGGTACTATTCTACCACTAGACCACTGGTGCTTCTAAATTTAGTCATATCCATAATTTACTCGTATTTTGGTCATGTAGTTCTTCCGAAGCCCTTAACTTTTCGTTCACCTCTCGATTTAAAAAAATGAAAATAGAAAATCTCGATAGTGCTACACGTGTCATGTTTAAATTTAACTGATATTGTGGCAAACCCTAAGTTTCAAATTATGCGCAATAATATCATCATAGCTAATCTTCGAGATGCACCAGCCGAGAATCGAACTCGGGTCTGTACCGTGGCAGGGTACTATTCTACCACTAGACCACTGGTGCTTCTAAATTTAGTCCTATCCGTAACTTACTCGTATTTTGGTCATGCAGTTCTTCCGAAGCCCTTAACTTTTCGTTCACCTCTCGATTTAAAAAAATGAAAACAGAAAATCTCGATAGTGCTACACATGTCATGTTTAAATTTAACTGATATTGTGGCAAACCCTAGTTTATAAATTATGCGCACTAATATCATCATCCCTAATCTTCGGGATCCACCAGTCGAGAATCGAACTCGGGTCTGTACCGTGGAAGGGTACTATTCTACCACTAGACCACTGGTGCTTCTAAATTTAGTCATATCCATAACTTACTCGTATTTTGGTCATGCAGTTCTTCCGAAGCCCTTAACTCGGGTCTGTACCGTGGGTGGCAGGGTACTATTCTACCACTAGACCACTGGTGCTTCTAAATTTAGTCATATCCATAACTTACTCGTATTTTGGTCATGCAGTTCTTCCGAAGCCCTTAACTTTTCGTTTACCTCTCGATTTAAAAAAATGAAAACAGAAAATCTCGATAGTGCTACACGTGTCATGTTTAAATTTAACTAATTATGCGCACTAATATAATCATCCCTAATCTTCGGGATGCACCAGCCGAGAATCGAACTCGGGTCTGTACCGTGGCAGGGTACTATTCTACCACTAGACCACTGGTGCTTCTAAATTTAGTCATATCCATAACTTACTCGTATTTTGGTCATGTAGTTCTTCCGAAGCCCTTAACTTTTCGTTCACCTCTCGATTTAAAAAAATGAAAACAGAAAATCTCGATAGTGCTACACGTGTCATGTTTAAATTTAACTGATATTGTGGCAAACCCTAGCTTTCAAATTATGCGCACTAATATCATCATAGCTAATTATCGGGATCTACCAGCCGAGAATCGAACTCAGGTCTGTACCGTGGCAGGGTACTATTCTACCACTAGACCACTGGTGCTTCTAAATTCAGTCATATCCATAACCTACTCGTATTTTTGTCATGTAGTTCTTCCGAAGCCATTAACTTTTCGTTCACCTCTCGATTTAAAAAAATGAAAACAGAAAATCTCGATAGTGCTACACGTGTCATGTTTAAATTTAACTAATATTGTGCCAAACCCTAGTTTTCAAATTATGCGCACTAATATAATCATAGCTAATCTTTGGGATGCACCAGCCGAGAATCGAACTCGGGTCTGTACCGTGGCAGGGTACTATTCTACCACTAGACCACTGGTGCTTCTAAATTTAGTCATATCCATAACTTACTCGTATTTTGGTCATGCTGTTCTTCCAAAGCCCTTAACTTAACTTTTCGTTCACCTCTCGATTTAAAAAAATGAAAACAGAAAATCTCGATAGTGCTACACGTGTCATGTTTAAATTTAACTAATATTGTGGCAAACCCTAGTTTTCAAATTATGCGCACTAATATAATCATAGTTAATCTTTGGGATGCACCATCCGAGAATCGAACTCGGGTCTGTACCGTGGCAGGGTACTATTCTACCACTAGACCACTGGTGCTTCTAAATTTAGTCATATCCATAACTTACTCGTATTTTGGTCATGCAGTTCTTCCGAAGCCCTTAACTTTTCGTTCACCTCTCGATTTAAAAAAATAAAAACAGAAAATCTCGATAGTGCAACCCTAGTTTTAAAATTATGCGCACTAATATCATCATAGCTAATCTTCGGGATGCACCAGCCGAGAATCAAACTCGGCCGTGGCAGGGTACTATTCTACCACTAGACCACTGGTGCTTCTAAATTTAGTCATATCCATAACTTACTCGTATTTTGGTCATGTAGTTCTTCCGAAGCCCTTAACTTTTCGTTCACCTCTCGATTTAAAAAAATGAAAATAGAAAATCTCGATAGTGCTACACGTGTCATGTTTAAATTTAACTGATATTGTGGCAAACCCTAAGTTTCAAATTATGCGCAATAATATCATCATAGCTAATCTTCGAGATGCACCAGCCGAGAATCGAACTCGGGTCTGTACCGTGGCAGGGTACTATTCTACCACTAGACCACTGGTGCTTCTAAATTTAGTCCTATCCGTAACTTACTCGTATTTTGGTCATGCAGTTCTTCCGAAGCCCTTAACTTTTCGTTCACCTCTCGATTTAAAAAAATGAAAACAGAAAATCTCGATAGTTCTACACGTGTCATGTTTAAATTTAACTGATATTGTGGCAAACCCAAGTTTTCAAATTATGCGCAGTAATATCATCATAGCTAATCTTTGGTATGCACCAACCGAGAATCGAACTCGGGTCGGTACCGTGGCAGGTTACTATTCTACCACTAGACCACTGGTGCTTCTAAATTTAGTCATATCCGTAACTTACTCGTATTTGGGTCATGCAGTTCTTCCGAAGCCCTTAACTTTTCGTTCACCTCTCGATTTAAAAAAATGAAAACAGAAAATCTTGATAGTGCTACACGTGTTGTGGCAAACCCTAGTTTTCAAATTATGCACGCACTAATATCATCATAGCTAATCTTCGCGGTCCACCAGTCGAGAATCGAACTCGGGTCTGTACCGTGGCAGGGTACTATTCTACCACTAGACCACTGGTGCTTCTAAATTTAGTCATATCAATAACTTACTCGTATTTTGGTCATGCAGTTCTTCCGAAGCCCTTAACTTTTCGTTCACCTCTCGATTTAAAAAAATGAAAACAGAAAATCTCGATAGTGCTACACGTGTCATCTATAAATTTAACTGATATTGTGGCAAACCCTAAGTTTCAAATTATGCGCACTAATATCATCATAGCTAATCTTCGAGATGCACCAGCCGAGAATTGAACTCGGGTCTGTACCGTGGCAGGGTACTATTCTACCAATAGACCACTAGTGCTTCTAAATTTAGTCATATCCATAACTTACTCGTATTTTGGTCATGCAGTTCTTCCGAAGCCCTTAACTTTTCGTTCACCTCTCGATTTAAAAAAATGAAAAAAGAAAATCTCGATAGTGCTACACGTGTCATGTTTAAATTTAACTGATAAATTATGCGCACTAATATCATCATAGCTAATCATCGGGATCCACCAGCCGAGAATCGAACTCAGGTCTGTACCGTGGCAGGGTACTATTCTACCACTAGACCACTGGTGCTTCTAAATTTAGTCATATCCATAACTTACTCGTATTTTGGTCATGTAGTTCTTCCGAAGCCCTTAACTTTTCGTTCACCTCTCGATTTAAAAAAATGAAAACAGAAAATCTCGATAGTGCTACACGTGTCATGTTTAAATTTAACTAATATTGTGGCAAACCCTAGTTTTCAAATTATGCGCACTAATATAATCATAGCTAATCTTTGGGATGCACCAGCCGAGAATCGAACTCGGGTCTGTACCGTGGCAGGGTACTATTCTACCACTAGACCACTGGTGCTTCTAAATTTAGTCATATCCGTAACTTACTCGTATTTTGGTCATGCAATTCTTCCGAAGCCCTTAACTTTTCGTTCACCTCTCGATTTAAAAAAATGAAAACAGAAAATCTCGATAGTGCTACACATGTCATGTTTAAATTTAACTGATATTGTGGCAAACCCTAGTTTATAAATTATGCGCACTAATATCATCATCCCTAATCTTCGGGATCCACCAGTCGAGAATCGAACTCGGGTCTGTACCGTGGAAGGGTACTATTCTACCACTAGACCACTGGTGCTTCTAAATTTAGTCATATCCATAACTTACTCGTATTTTGGTCATGCAGTTCTTCCGAAGCCCTTAACTCGGGTCTGTACCGTGGGTGGCAGGGTACTATTCTACCACTAGACCACTGGTGCTTCTAAATTTAGTCATATCCATAACTTACTCGTATTTTTGTCATGCAGTTCTTCCGAAGCCCTTAACTTTTCGTTTACCTCTCGATTTAAAAAAATGAAAACAGAAAATCTCGATAGTGCTACACGTGTCATGTTTAAATTTAACTAATTATGCGCACTAATATAATCATCCCTAATCTTCGGGATGCACCAGCCGAGAATCGAACTCGGGTCTGTACCGTGGTAGGGTACTATTCTACCACTAGACCACTGGTGCTTCTAAATTCAGTCATATCCATAACTTACTCGTATTTTGGTCATGTAGTTCTTCCGAAGCCCTTAACTTTTCGTTCACCGCTCGATTTAAAAAAATGAAAACAGAAAATCTCGATAGTGCTACACGTGTCATGTTTAAATTTAACTGATATTGTGGCAAACCCTAGCTTTCAAATTATGCGCACTAATATCATCATAGCTAATTATCGGGATCTACCAGCCGAGAATCGAACTCAGGTCTGTACCGTGGCAGGGTACTATTCTACCACTAGACCACTGGTGCTTCTAAATTCAGTCATATCCATAACTTACTCGTATTTTGGTCATGTAGTTCTTCCGAAGCCATTAACTTTTCGTTCACCTCTCGATTTAAAAAAATGAAAACAGAAAATCTCGATAGTGCTACACGTGTCATGTTTAAATTTAACTAATATTGTGCCAAACCCTAGTTTTCAAATTATGCGCACTAATATAATCATAGCTAATCTTTGGGATGCACCAGCCGAGAATCGAACTCGGGTCTGTACCGTGGCAGGGTACTATTCTACCACTAGACCACTGGTGCTTCTAAATTCAGTCATATCCATAACTTACTCGTATTTTGGTCATGTAGTTCTTCCGAAGCCCTTAACTTTTCGTTCACCTCTCGATTTAAAAAAATGAAAACAGAAAATCTCGATAGTGCTACACGTGTCATGTTTAAATTTAACTGATATTGTGGCAAACCCTAGCTTTCAAATTATGCGCACTAATATCATTATAGCTAATTATCGGGATCTACCAGCCGAGAATCGAACTCAGGTCTGTACCGTGGCAGGGTACTATTCTACCACTAGACCACTGGTGCTTCTAAATTCAGTCATATCCATAACTTACTCGTATTTTGGTCATGTAGTTCTTCCGAAGCCATTAACTTTTCGTTCACCTCTCGATTTAAAAAAATGAAAACAGAAAATCTCGATAGTGCTACACGTGTCATGTTTAAATTTAACTAATATTGTGCAAAACCCTAGTTTTCAAATTATGCGCACTAATATAATCATAGCTAATCTTTGGGATGCACCAGCCGAGAATCGAACTCGGGTCTGTACCGTGGCAGGGTACTATTCTACCACTAGACCACTGGTGCTTCTAAATTCAGTCATATCCATAACTTACTCGTATTTTGGTCATGTAGTTCTTCCGAAGCCCTTAACTTTTCGTTCACCTCTCGATTTAAAAAAATGAAAACAGAAAATCTCGATAGTGCTACACGTGTCATGTTTAAATTTAACTGATATTGTGGCAAACCCTAGCTTTCAAATTATGCGCACTAATATCATCATAGCTAATTATCGGGATCTACCAGCCGAGAATCGAACTCAGGTCTGTACCGTGGCAGGGTACTATTCTACCACTAGACCACTGGTGCTTCTAAATTCAGTCATATCCATAACCTACTCGTATTTTTGTCATGTAGTTCTTCCGAAGCCATTAACTTTTCGTTCACCTCTCGATTTAAAAAAATGAAAACAGAAAATCTCGATAGTGCTACACGTGTCATGTTTAAATTTAACTAATATTGTGCCAAACCCTAGTTTTCAAATTATGCGCACTAATATAATCATAGCTAATCTTTGGGATGCACCAGCCGAGAATCGAACTCGGGTCTGTACCGTGGCAGGGTACTATTCTACCACTAGACCACTGGTGCTTCTAAATTTAGTCATATCCATAACTTACTCGTATTTTGGTCATGCTGTTCTTCCAAAGCCCGTAACTTAACTTTTCGTTCACCTCTCGATTTAAAAAAATGAAAACAGAAAATCTCGATAGTGCTACACGTGTCATGTTTAAATTTAACTAATATTGTGGCAAACCCTAGTTTTCAAATTATGCGCACACTAATATCATCATAGCTAATCATCGGGATCCACCAGCCGAGAATCGAACTCAGGTCTGTACCGTGGCAGGGTACTATTCTACCACTAGACCACTGGTGCTTCTAAATTCAGTCATATCCATAACTTACTCGTATTTTGGTCATGTAGTTCTTCCGAAGCCCTTAACTTTTCGTTCACCTCTCGATTTAAAAAAATGAAAACAGGAAATCTCGATAGTGCTACACGTGTCATGTTTAAATTTAACTAATATTGTGCCAAACCCTAGTTTTCAAATTATGCGCACTAATATAATCATAGCTAATCTTTGGGATGCACCAGCCGAGAATCGCACTCGGGTCTGTACCGTGGCAGGGTACTATTCTACCACTAGACCACTGGTGCTTCTAAATTCAGTCATATCCGTAACTTACTCGTATTTTGGTCATGCAGTTCTTCCGAAGCCCTTAACTTTTCGTTCACCTCTCGATTTAAAAAAATGAAAACAGAAAATCTCGATAGTGCTACACATGTCATGTTTAAATTTAACTGATATTGTGGCAAACCCTAGTTTTCAAATTATGCGCACTAATATCATCATCCCTAATCTTCGGGATCCACCAGTCGAGAATCGAACTCGGGTCTGTACCGTGGCAGGGTACTATTCTACCACTAGACCACTGGTGCTTCTAAATTCAGTCATATCCATAACTTACTCGTATTTTGGTCATGCAGTTCTTCCGAAGCCCTTAACTTTTCGTTCACCTCTCGATTTAAAAAAATGAAAACAGAAAATCTCGATAGTGCTACACATGTCATGTTTAAATTTAACTAATATTGTGGCAAACCTAGTTTTCAAATTATGCGCACTAATATAATCATAATTAATCTTTGGGATGCACCATCCGAGAATCGAACTCTGGTCTGTACCGTGGCAGGGTACTATTCTACCACTAGACCACTGGTGCTTCTAAATTTAGTCATATCCATAACTTACTCGTATTTTGGTCATGCAGTTCTTCCGAAGCCCTTAACTTTTCGTTCACCTCTCGATTTAAAAAAATAAAAACAGAAAATCTCGATAGTGCAACCGTAGTTTTAAAATTATGCGCACTAATATCATCATAGCTAATCTTCGGGATGCACCAGCCGAGAATCAAACTCGGCCGTGGCAGGGTACTATTCTACCACTAGACCACTGGTGCTTCTAAATTTAGTCATATCCATAATTTACTCGTATTTTGGTCATGTAGTTCTTCCGAAGCCCTTAACTTTTCGTTCACCTCTCGATTTAAAAAAATGAAAATAGAAAATCTCGATAGTGCTACACGTGTCATGTTTAAATTTAACTGATATTGTGGCAAACCCTAAGTTTCAAATTATGCGCAATAATATCATCATAGCTAATCTTCGAGATGCACCAGCCGAGAATCGAACTCGGGTCTGTACCGTGGCAGGGTACTATTCTACCACTAGACCACTGGTGCTTCTAAATTTAGTCCTATCCGTAACTTACTCGTATTTTGGTCATGCAGTTCTTCCGAAGCCCTTAACTTTTCGTTCACCTCTCGATTTAAAAAAATGAAAACAGAAAATCTCGATAGTGCTACACATGTCATGTTTAAATTTAACTGATATTGTGGCAAACCCTAGTTTATAAATTATGCGCACTAATATCATCATCCCTAATCTTCGGGATCCACCAGTCGAGAATCGAACTCGGGTCTGTACCGTGGAAGGGTACTATTCTACCACTAGACCACTGGTGCTTCTAAATTTAGTCATATCCATAACTTACTCGTATTTTGGTCATGCAGTTCTTCCGAAGCCCTTAACTCGGGTCTGTACCGTGGGTGGCAGGGTACTATTCTACCACTAGACCACTGGTGCTTCTAAATTTAGTCATATCCATAACTTACTCGTATTTTGGTCATGCAGTTCTTCCGAAGCCCTTAACTTTTCGTTTACCTCTCGATTTAAAAAAATGAAAACAGAAAATCTCGATAGTGCTACACGTGTCATGTTTAAATTTAACTAATTATGCACACTAATATAATCATCCCTAATCTTCGGGATGCACCAGCCGAGAATCGAACTCGGGTCTGTACCGTGGCAGGGTACTATTCTACCACTAGACCACTGGTGCTTCTAAATTTAGTCATATCCATAACTTACTCGTATTTTGGTCATGTAGTTCTTCCGAAGCCCTTAACTTTTCGTTCACCTCTCGATTTAAAAAAATGAAAACAGAAAATCTCGATAGTGCTACACGTGTCATGTTTAAATTTAACTGATATTGTGGCAAACCCTAGCTTTCAAATTATGCGCACTAATATCATCATAGCTAATTATCGGGATCTACCAGCCGAGAATCGAACTCAGGTCTGTACCGTGGCAGGGTACTATTCTACCACTAGACCACTGGTGCTTCTAAATTCAGTCATATCCATAACCTACTCGTATTTTTGTCATGTAGTTCTTCCGAAGCCATTAACTTTTCGTTCACCTCTCGATTTAAAAAAATGAAAACAGAAAATCTCGATAGTGCTACACATGTCATGTTTAAATTTAACTGATATTGTGGCAAACCCTAGCTTTCAAATTATGCGCACTAATATCATCATCCCTAATCTTCGGGATCCACCAGTCGAGAATCGAACTCGGGTCTGTAGCGTGGCAGGGTACTATTCTACCACTAGACCACTGGTGCTTCAAAATTTAGTCATATCCATAACTTACTCGTATTTTGGTCATGCTGTTCATCCAAAGCCCTTAACTTAACTTTTCGTTCACCTCTCGATTTAAAAAAATGAAAACAGAAAATCTCGATAGTGCTACACGTGTCAAGTTTAAATTTAACTAATATTGTGGCAAACCCTAGTTTTAAAATTATGCGCACTAATATAATCATAGTTAATCTTTGGGATGCACCATCCGAGAATCGAACTCGGGTCTATACCGTGGCAGGGTACTATTCTACCACTAGACCACTGGTGCTTCTAAATTTAGTCATATCCATAACTTACTCGTATTTTGGTCATGCAGTTCTTCCGAAGCCCTTAACTTTTCGTTCACCTCTCGATTTAAAAAAATAAAAACAGAAAATCTCGATAGTGCAACCCTAGTTTTAAAATTATGCGCACTAATATCATCATAGCTAATCTTCGGGATGCACCAGCCGAGAATCAAACTCGGCCGTGGCAGGGTACTATTCTACCACTAGACCACTGGTGCTTCTAAATTTAGTCATATCCATAACTTACTCGTATTTTGGTCATGTAGTTCTTCCGAAGCCCTTAACTTTTCGTTCACCTCTCGATTTAAAAAAATGAAAATAGAAAATCTCGATAGTGCTACACGTGTCATGTTCACCTCTCGATTTAAAAAAATGAAAATAGAAAATCTCGATAGTGCTACACGTGTCATGTTTAAATTTAACTGATATTGTGGCAAACCCTAAGTTTCAAATTATGCGCAATAATATCATCATAGCTAATCTTCGAGATGCACCAGCCGAGAATCGAACTCGGGTCTGTACCGTGGCAGGGTACTATTCTACCACTAGACCACTGGTGCTTCTAAATTTAGTCCTATCCGTAACTTACTCGTATTTTGGTCATGCAGTTCTTCCGAAGCCCTTAACTTTTCGTTCACCTCTCGATTTAAAAAAATGAAAACAGAAAATCTCGATAGTTCTACACGTGTCATGTTTAAATTTAACTGATATTGTTGCAAACCCAAGTTTTCAAATTATGCGCAGTAATATCATCATAGCTAATCTTTGGTATGCACCAACCGAGAATCGAACTCGGGTCGGTACCGTGGCAGGGTACTATTCTACCACTAGACCACTGGTGCTTCTAAATTTAGTCATATCCGTAACTTACTCGTATTTTGGTCATGCAGTTCTTCCGAAGCCCTTAACTTTTCGTTCACCTCTCGATTTAAAAAAATGAAAACAGAAAATCTTGATAGTGCTACACGTGTCATGTTTAAATTTAACTGATATTGTGGCAAACCCTAGCTTTCAAATTATGCGCACTAATATCATCATAGCTAATTATCGGGATCTACCAGCCGAGAATCGAACTCAGGTCTGTACCGTGGCAGGGTACTATTCTACCACTAGACCACTGGTGCTTCTAAATTCAGTCATATCCATAACTTACTCGTATTTTGGTCATGTAGTTCTTCCGAAGCCCTTAACTTTTCGTTCACCTCTCGATTTAAAAAAATGAAAACAGAAAATCTCGATAGTGCTACACGTGTCATGTTTAAATTTAACTGATATTGTGGCAAACCCTAGCTTTCAAATTATGCGCACTAATATCATCATAGCTAATTATCGGGATCTACCAGCCGAGAATCGAACTCAGGTCTGTACCGTGGCAGGGTACTATTCTACCACTAGACCACTGGTGCTTCTAAATTCAGTCATATCCATAACCTACTCGTATTTTTGTCATGTAGTTCTTCCGAAGCCATTAACTTTTCGTTCACCTCTCGATTTAAAAAAATGAAAACAGAAAATCTCGATAGTGCTACACGTGTCATGTTTAAATTTAACTAATATTGTGCCAAACCCTAGTTTTCAAATTATGCGCACTAATATAATCATAGCTAATCTTTGGGATGCACCAGCCGAGAATCGAACTCGGGTCTGTACCGTGGCAGGGTACTATTCTACCACTAGACCACTGGTGCTTCTAAATTTAGTCATATCCATAACTTACTCGTATTTTGGTCATGCTGTTCTTCCAAAGCCCTTAACTTAACTTTTCGTTCACCTCTCGATTTAAAAAAATGAAAACAGAAAATCTCGATAGTGCTACACGTGTCATGTTTAAATTTAACTAATATTGTGGCAAACCCTAGTTTTCAAATTATGCGCACTAATATAATCATAATTAATCTTTGGGATGCACCATCCGAGAATCGAACTCTGGTCTGTACCGTGGCAGGGTACTATTCTACCACTAGACCACTGGTGCTTCTAAATTTAGTCATATCCATAACTTACTCGTATTTTGGTCATGCAGTTCTTCCGAAGCCCTTAACTTTTCGTTCACCTCTCGATTTAAAAAAATAAAAACAGAAAATCTCGATAGTGCAACCCTAGTTTTAAAATTATGCGCACTAATATCATCATAGCTAATCTTCGGGATGCACCAGCCGAGAATCAAACTCGGCCGTGGCAGGGTACTATTCTACCACTAGACCACTGGTGCTTCTAAATTTAGTCATATCCATAATTTACTCGTATTTTGGTCATGTAGTTCTTCCGAAGCCCTTAACTTTTCGTTCACCTCTCGATTTAAAAAAATGAAAATAGAAAATCTCGATAGTGCTACACGTGTCATGTTTAAATTTAACTGATATTGTGGCAAACCCTAAGTTTCAAATTATGCGCAATAATATCATCATAGCTAATCTTCGAGATGCACCAGCCGAGAATCGAACTCGGGTCTGTACCGTGGCAGGGTACTATTCTTCCACTAGACCACTGGTGCTTCTAAATTTAGTCCTATCCGTAACTTACTCGTATTTTGGTCATGCAGTTCTTCCGAAGCCCTTAACTTTTCGTTCACCTCTCGATTTAAAAAAATGAAAACAGAAAATCTCGATAGTGCTACACATGTCATGTTTAAATTTAACTGATATTGTGGCAAACCCTAGTTTATAAATTATGCGCACTAATATCATCATCCCTAATCTTCGGGATCCACCAGTCGAGAATCGAACTCGGGTCTGTACCGTGGAAGGGTACTATTCTACCACTAGACCACTGGTGCTTCTAAATTTAGTCATATCCATAACTTACTCGTATTTTGGTCATGCAGTTCTTCCGAAGCCCTTAACTCGGGTCTGTACCGTGGGTGGCAGGGTACTATTCTACCACTAGACCACTGGTGCTTCTAAATTTAGTCATATCCATAACTTACTCGTATTTTGGTCATGCAGTTCTTCCGAAGCCCTTAACTTTTCGTTTACCTCTCGATTTAAAAAAATGAAAACAGAAAATCTCGATAGTGCTACACGTGTCATGTTTAAATTTAACTAATTATGCGCACTAATATAATCATCCCTAATCTTCGGGATGCACCAGCCGAGAATCGAACTCGGGTC
The DNA here is from genome assembly GCF_057944985.1 of Cucurbita pepo subsp. pepo. Taxonomy (NCBI): domain Eukaryota; kingdom Viridiplantae; phylum Streptophyta; class Magnoliopsida; order Cucurbitales; family Cucurbitaceae; genus Cucurbita; species Cucurbita pepo. The sequence goes on along the minus strand of NC_141813.1, from coordinate 2,988,139 downwards.
TGTACCGTGGCAGGGTACTATTCTACCACTAGACCACTGGTGCTTCTAAATTTAGTCATATCCATAACTTACTCGTATTTTGGTCATGTAGTTCTTCCGAAGCCCTTAACTTTTCGTTCACCTCTCGATTTAAAAAAATGAAAACAGAAAATCTCGATAGTGCTACACGTGTCATGTTTAAATTTAACTGATATTGTGGCAAACCCTAGCTTTCAAATTATGCGCACTAATATCATCATAGCTAATTATCGGGATCTACCAGCCGAGAATCGAACTCAGGTCTGTACCGTGGCAGGGTACTATTCTACCACTAGACCACTGGTGCTTCTAAATTCAGTCATATCCATAACCTACTCGTATTTTTGTCATGTAGTTCTTCCGAAGCCATTAACTTTTCGTTCACCTCTCGATTTAAAAAAATGAAAACAGAAAATCTCGATAGTGCTACACATGTCATGTTTAAATTTAACTGATATTGTGGCAAACCCTAGCTTTCAAATTATGCGCACTAATATCATCATCCCTAATCTTCGGGATCCACCAGTCGAGAATCGAACTCGGGTCTGTAGCGTGGCAGGGTACTATTCTACCACTAGACCACTGGTGCTTCAAAATTTAGTCATATCCATAACTTACTCGTATTTTGGTCATGCTGTTCATCCAAAGCCCTTAACTTAACTTTTCGTTCACCTCTCGATTTAAAAAAATGAAAACAGAAAATCTCGATAGTGCTACACGTGTCAAGTTTAAATTTAACTAATATTGTGGCAAACCCTAGTTTTAAAATTATGCGCACTAATATAATCATAGTTAATCTTTGGGATGCACCATCCGAGAATCGAACTCGGGTCTATACCGTGGCAGGGTACTATTCTACCACTAGACCACTGGTGCTTCTAAATTTAGTCATATCCATAACTTACTCGTATTTTGGTCATGCAGTTCTTCCGAAGCCCTTAACTTTTCGTTCACCTCTCGATTTAAAAAAATAAAAACAGAAAATCTCGATAGTGCAACCCTAGTTTTAAAATTATGCGCACTAATATCATCATAGCTAATCTTCGGGATGCACCAGCCGAGAATCAAACTCGGCCGTGGCAGGGTACTATTCTACCACTAGACCACTGGTGCTTCTAAATTTAGTCATATCCATAACTTACTCGTATTTTGGTCATGTAGTTCTTCCGAAGCCCTTAACTTTTCGTTCACCTCTCGATTTAAAAAAATGAAAATAGAAAATCTCGATAGTGCTACACGTGTCATGTTCACCTCTCGATTTAAAAAAATGAAAATAGAAAATCTCGATAGTGCTACACGTGTCATGTTTAAATTTAACTGATATTGTGGCAAACCCTAAGTTTCAAATTATGCGCAATAATATCATCATAGCTAATCTTCGAGATGCACCAGCCGAGAATCGAACTCGGGTCTGTACCGTGGCAGGGTACTATTCTACCACTAGACCACTGGTGCTTCTAAATTTAGTCCTATCCGTAACTTACTCGTATTTTGGTCATGCAGTTCTTCCGAAGCCCTTAACTTTTCGTTCACCTCTCGATTTAAAAAAATGAAAACAGAAAATCTCGATAGTTCTACACGTGTCATGTTTAAATTTAACTGATATTGTTGCAAACCCAAGTTTTCAAATTATGCGCAGTAATATCATCATAGCTAATCTTTGGTATGCACCAACCGAGAATCGAACTCGGGTCGGTACCGTGGCAGGGTACTATTCTACCACTAGACCACTGGTGCTTCTAAATTTAGTCATATCCGTAACTTACTCGTATTTTGGTCATGCAGTTCTTCCGAAGCCCTTAACTTTTCGTTCACCTCTCGATTTAAAAAAATGAAAACAGAAAATCTTGATAGTGCTACACGTGTTGTGGCAAACCCTAGTTTTCAAATTATGCACGCACTAATATCATCATAGCTAATCTTCGCGGTCCACCAGTCGAGAATCGAACTCGGGTCTGTACCGTGGCAGGGTACTATTCTACCACTAGACCACTGGTGCTTCTAAATTTACTCATATCAATAACTTACTCGTATTTTGGTCATGCAGTTCTTCCGAAGCCCTTAACTTTTCGTTCACCTCTCGATTTAAAAAAATGAAAACAGAAAATCTCGATAGTGCTACACGTGTCATCTATAAATTTAACTGATATTGTGGCAAACCCTAAGTTTCAAATTATGCGCACTAATATCATCATAGCTAATCTTTGGGATGCACCAGCCGAGAATCGAACTCGGGTCTGTACCGTGGCAGGGTACTATTCTACCACTAGACCACTGGTGCTTCTAAATTTAGTCATATCCGTAACTTACTCGTATTTTGGTCATGCAATTCTTCCGAAGCCCTTAACTTTTCGTTCACCTCTCGATTTAAAAAAATGAAAACAGAAAATCTCGATAGTGCTACACATGTCATGTTTAAATTTAACTGATATTGTGGCAAAACCTAGTTTATAAATTATGCGCACTAATATCATCATCCCTAATCTTCGGGATCCACCAGTCGAGAATCGAACTCGGGTCTATACCGTGGCAGGGTACTATTCTACCACTAGACCACTGGTGCTTCTAAATTCAGTCATATCCATAACTTACTCGTATTTTGGTCATGTAGTTCTTCCGAAGCCCTTAA
>NC_141813.1:2857992-2980492 GCF_057944985.1 Cucurbita pepo subsp. pepo | reverse complement strand
ACTAGACCACTGGTGCTTCTAAATTTAGTCATATCCGTAACTTACTCGTATTTTGGTCATGCAGTTCTTCCGAAGCCCTTAACTTTTCGTTCACCTCTCGATTTAAAAAAATGAAAACAGAAAATCTCGATAGTGCTACACATGTCATGTTTAAATTTAACTGATATTGTGGCAAACCCTAGTTTTCAAATTATGCGCACTAATATCATCATCCCTAATCTTCGGGATCCACCAGTCGAGAATCGAACTCGGGTCTGTACCGTGGCAGGGTACTATTCTACCACTAGACCACTGGTGCTTCTAAATTCAGTCATATCCATAACTTACTCGTATTTTGGTCATGCAGTTCTTCCGAAGCCCTTAACTTTTCGTTCACCTCTCGATTTAAAAAAATGAAAACAGAAAATCTCGATAGTGCTACACATGTCATGTTTAAATTTAACTTATATTGTGGCAAACCTAGTTTTCAAATTATGCGCACTAATATAATCATAATTAATCTTTGGGATGCACCATTCGAGAATCGAACTCGGGTCTGTACCGTGGCAGGGTACTATTCTACCACTAGACCACTGGTGCTTCTAAATTTAGTCATATCCATAACTTACTCGTATTTTGGTCATGCAGTTCTTCCGAAGCCCTTAACTTTTCGTTCACCTCTCGATTTAAAAAAATAAAAACAGAAAATCTCGATAGTGCAACCTAGTTTTAAAATTATGCGCACTAATATCATCATAGCTAATCTTCGGGATGCACCAGCCGAGAATCAAACTCGGCCGTGGCAGGGTACTATTCTACCACTAGACCACTGGTGCTTCTAAATTTAGTCATATCCATAATTTACTCGTATTTTGGTCATGTAGTTCTTCCGAAGCCCTTAACTTTTCGTTCACCTCTCGATTTAAAAAAATGAAAATAGAAAATCTCGATAGTGCTACACGTGTCATGTTTAAATTTAACTGATATTGTGGCAAACCCTAAGTTTCAAATTATGCGCAATAATATCATCATAGCTAATCTTCGAGATGCACCAGCCGAGAATCGAACTCGGGTCTGTACCGTGGCAGGGTACTATTCTACCACTAGACCACTGGTGCTTCTAAATTTAGTCCTATCCGTAACTTACTCGTATTTTGGTCATGCAGTTCTTCCGAAGCCCTTAACTTTTCGTTCACCTCTCGATTTAAAAAAATGAAAACAGAAAATCTCGATAGTGCTACACATGTCATGTTTAAATTTAACTGATATTGTGGCAAACCCTAGTTTATAAATTATGCGCACTAATATCATCATCCCTAATCTTCGGGATCCACCAGTCGAGAATCGAACTCGGGTCTGTACCGTGGAAGGGTACTATTCTACCACTAGACCACTGGTGCTTCTAAATTTAGTCATATCCATAACTTACTCGTATTTTGGTCATGCAGTTCTTCCGAAGCCCTTAACTCGGGTCTGTACCGTGGGTGGCAGGGTACTATTCTACCACTAGACCACTGGTGCTTCTAAATTTAGTCATATCCATAACTTACTCGTATTTTGGTCATGCAGTTCTTCCGAAGCCCTTAACTTTTCGTTTACCTCTCGATTTAAAAAAATGAAAACAGAAAATCTCGATAGTGCTACACGTGTCATGTTTAAATTTAACTAATTATGCGCACTAATATAATCATCCCTAATCTTCGGGATGCACCAGCCGAGAATCGAACTCGGGTCTGTACCGTGGCAGGGTACTATTCTACCACTAGACCACTGGTGCTTCTAAATTCAGTCATATCCATAACTTACTCGTATTTTGGTCATGTAGTTCTTCCGAAGCCCTTAACTTTTCGTTCACCTCTCGATTTAAAAAAATGAAAACAGAAAATCTCGATAGTGCTACACGTGTCATGTTTAAATTTAACTGATATTGTGGCAAACCCTAGCTTTCAAATTATGCGCACTAATATCATCATAGCTAATTATCGGGATCTACCAGCCGAGAATCGAACTCAGGTCTGTACCGTGGCAGGGTACTATTCTACCACTAGACCACTGGTGCTTCTAAATTCAGTCATATCCATAACCTACTCGTATTTTTGTCATGTAGTTCTTCCGAAGCCATTAACTTTTCGTTCACCTCTCGATTTAAAAAAATGAAAACAGAAAATCTCGATAGTGCTACACGTGTCATGTTTAAATTTAACTAATATTGTGCCAAACCCTAGTTTTCAAATTATGCGCACTAATATAATCATAGCTAATCTTTGGGATGCACCAGCCGAGAATCGAACTCGGGTCTGTACCGTGGCAGGGTACTATTCTACCACTAGACCACTGGTGCTTCTAAATTTAGTCATATCCATAACTTACTCGTATTTTGGTCATGCTGTTCTTCCAAAGCCCTTAACTTAACTTTTCGTTCACCTCTCGATTTAAAAAAATGAAAACAGAAAATCTCGATAGTGCTACACGTGTCATGTTTAAATTTAACTAATATTGTGGCAAACCCTAGTTTTCAAATTATGCGCACACTAATATCATCATAGCTAATCATCGGGATCCACCAGCCGAGAATCGAACTCAGGTCTGTACCGTGGCAGGGTACTATTCTACCACTAGACCACTGGTGCTTCTAAATTCAGTCATATCCATAACTTACTCGTATTTTGGTCATGTAGTTCTTCCGAAGCCCTTAACTTTTCGTTCACCTCTCGATTTAAAAAAATGAAAACAGGAAATCTCGATAGTGCTACACGTGTCATGTTTAAATTTAACTAATATTGTGCCAAACCCTAGTTTTCAAATTATGCGCACTAATATAATCATAGCTAATCTTTGGGATGCACCAGCCGAGAATCGCACTCGGGTCTGTACCGTGGCAGGGTACTATTCTACCACTAGACCACTGGTGCTTCTAAATTTAGTCATATCCGTAACTTACTCGTATTTTGGTCATGCAGTTCTTCCGAAGCCCTTAACTTTTCGTTCACCTCTCGATTTAAAAAAATGAAAACAGAAAATCTCGATAGTGCTACACATGTCATGTTTAAATTTAACTGATATTGTGGCAAACCCTAGTTTTCAAATTATGCGCACTAATATCATCATCCCTAATCTTCGGGATCCACCAGTCGAGAATCGAACTCGGGTCTGTACCGTGGCAGGGTACTATTCTACCACTAGACCACTGGTGCTTCTAAATTCAGTCATATCCATAACTTACTCGTATTTTGGTCATGCAGTTCTTCCGAAGCCCTTAACTTTTCGTTCACCTCTCGATTTAAAAAAATGAAAACAGAAAATCTCGATAGTGCTACACATGTCATGTTTAAATTTAACTGATATTGTGGCAAACCTAGTTTTCAAATTATGCGCACTAATATAATCATAATTAATCTTTGGGATGCACCATCCGAGAATCGAACTCTGGTCTGTACCGTGGCAGGGTACTATTCTACCACTAGACCACTGGTGCTTCTAAATTTAGTCATATCCATAACTTACTCGTATTTTGGTCATGCAGTTCTTCCGAAGCCCTTAACTTTTCGTTCACCTCTCGATTTAAAAAAATAAAAACAGAAAATCTCGATAGTGCAACCCTAGTTTTAAAATTATGCGCACTAATATCATCATAGCTAATCTTCGGGATGCACCAGCCGAGAATCAAACTCGGCCGTGGCAGGGTACTATTCTACCACTAGACCACTGGTGCTTCTAAATTTAGTCATATCCATAATTTACTCGTATTTTGGTCATGTAGTTCTTCCGAAGCCCTTAACTTTTCGTTCACCTCTCGATTTAAAAAAAATGAAAATAGAAAATCTCGATAGTGCTACACGTGTCATGTTTAAATTTAACTGATATTGTGGCAAACCCTAAGTTTCAAATTATGCGCAATAATATCATCATAGCTAATCTTCGAGATGCACCAGCCGAGAATCGAACTCGGGTCTGTACCGTGGCAGGGTACTATTCTACCACTAGACCACTGGTGCTTCTAAATTTAGTCCTATCCGTAACTTACTCGTATTTTGGTCATGCAGTTCTTCCGAAGCCCTTAACTTTTCGTTCACCTCTCGATTTAAAAAAATGAAAACAGAAAATCTCGATAGTGCTACACATGTCATGTTTAAATTTAACTGATATTGTGGCAAACCCTAGTTTATAAATTATGCGCACTAATATCATCATCCCTAATCTTCGGGATCCACCAGTCGAGAATCGAACTCGGGTCTGTACCGTGGAAGGGTACTATTCTACCACTAGACCACTGGTGCTTCTAAATTTAGTCATATCCATAACTTACTCGTATTTTGGTCATGCAGTTCTTCCGAAGCCCTTAACTCGGGTCTGTACCGTGGGTGGCAGGGTACTATTCTACCACTAGACCACTGGTGCTTCTAAATTTAGTCATATCCATAACTTACTCGTATTTTGGTCATGCAGTTCTTCCGAAGCCCTTAACTTTTCGTTTACCTCTCGATTTAAAAAAATGAAAACAGAAAATCTCGATAGTGCTACACGTGTCATGTTTAAATTTAACTAATTATGCGCACTAATATAATCATCCCTAATCTTCGGGATGCACCAGCCGAGAATCGAACTCGGGTCTGTACCGTGGCAGGGTACTATTCTACCACTAGACCACTGGTGCTTCTAAATTCAGTCATATCCATAACTTACTCGTATTTTGGTCATGTAGTTCTTCCGAAGCCCTTAACTTTTCGTTCACCTCTCGATTTAAAAAAATGAAAACAGAAAATCTCGATAGTGCTACACGTGTCATGTTTAAATTTAACTGATATTTTGGCAAACCCTAGCTTTCAAATTATGCGCACTAATATCATCATAGCTAATTATCGGGATCTACCAGCCGAGAATCGAACTCAGGTCTGTACCGTGGCAGGGTACTATTCTACCACTAGACCACTGGTGCTTCTAAATTCAGTCATATCCATAACCTACTCGTATTTTTGTCATGTAGTTCTTCCGAAGCCATTAACTTTTCGTTCACCTCTCGATTTAAAAAAATGAAAACAGAAAATCTCGATAGTGCTACACGTGTCATGTTTAAATTTAACTAATATTGTGCCAAACCCTAGTTTTCAAATTATGCGCACTAATATAATCATAGCTAATCTTTGGGATGCACCAGCCGAGAATCGAACTCGGGTCTGTACCGTGGCAGGGTACTATTCTACCACTAGACCACTGGTGCTTCTAAATTTAGTCATATCCATAACTTACTCGTATTTTGGTCATGCTGTTCTTCCAAAGCCCTTAACTTAACTTTTCGTTCACCTCTCGATTTAAAAAAATGAAAACAGAAAATCTCGATAGTGCTACACGTGTCATGTTTAAATTTAACTAATATTGTGGCAAACCCTAGTTTTCAAATTATGCGCACTAATATAATCATAATTAATCTTTGGGATGCACCATCCGAGAATCGAACTCTGGTCTGTACCGTGGCAGGGTACTATTCTACCACTAGACCACTGGTGCTTCTAAATTTAGTCATATCCATAACTTACTCGTATTTTGGTCATGCAGTTCTTCCGAAGCCCTTAACTTTTCGTTCACCTCTCGATTTAAAAAAATAAAAACAGAAAATCTCGATAGTGCAACCCTAGTTTTAAAATTATGCGCACTAATATCATCATAGCTAATCTTCGGGATGCACCAGCCGAGAATCAAACTCGGCCGTGGCAGGGTACTATTCTACCACTAGACCACTGGTGCTTCTAAATTTAGTCATATCCATAATTTACTCGTATTTTGGTCATGTAGTTCTTCCGAAGCCCTTAACTTTTCGTTCACCTCTCGATTTAAAAAAATGAAAATAGAAAATCTCGATAGTGCTACACGTGTCATGTTTAAATTTAACTGATATTGTGGCAAACCCTAAGTTTCAAATTATGCGCAATAATATCATCATAGCTAATCTTCGAGATGCACCAGCCGAGAATCGAACTCGGGTCTGTACCGTGGCAGGGTACTATTCTACCACTAGACCACTGGTGCTTCTAAATTTAGTCCTATCCGTAACTTACTCGTATTTTGGTCATGCAGTTCTTCCGAAGCCCTTAACTTTTCGTTCACCTCTCGATTTAAAAAAATGAAAACAGAAAATCTCGATAGTGCTACACATGTCATGTTTAAATTTAACTGATATTGTGGCAAACCCTAGTTTATAAATTATGCGCACTAATATCATCATCCCTAATCTTCGGGATCCACCAGTCGAGAATCGAACTCGGGTCTGTACCGTGGAAGGGTACTATTCTACCACTAGACCACTGGTGCTTCTAAATTTAGTCATATCCATAACTTACTCGTATTTTGGTCATGCAGTTCTTCCGAAGCCCTTAACTCGGGTCTGTACCGTGGGTGGCAGGGTACTATTCTACCACTAGACCACTGGTGCTTCTAAATTTAGTCATATCCATAACTTACTCGTATTTTGGTCATGCAGTTCTTCCGAAGCCCTTAACTTTTCGTTTACCTCTCGATTTAAAAAAATGAAAACAGAAAATCTCGATAGTGCTACACGTGTCATGTTTAAATTTAACTAATTATGCGCACTAATATAATCATCCCTAATCTTCGGGATGCACCAGCCGAGAATCGAACTCGGGTCTGTACCGTGGCAGGGTACTATTCTACCACTAGACCACTGGTGCTTCTAAATTTAGTCATATCCATAACTTACTCGTATTTTGGTCATGTAGTTCTTCCGAAGCCCTTAACTTTTCGTTCACCTCTCGATTTAAAAAAATGAAAACAGAAAATCTCGATAGTGCTACACGTGTCATGTTTAAATTTAACTGATATTGTGGCAAACCCTAGCTTTCAAATTATGCGCACTAATATCATCATAGCTAATTATCGGGATCTACCAGCCGAGAATCGAACTCAGGTCTGTACCGTGGCAGGGTACTATTCTACCACTAGACCACTGGTGCTTCTAAATTCAGTCATATCCATAACCTACTCGTATTTTTGTCATGTAGTTCTTCCGAAGCCATTAACTTTTCGTTCACCTCTCGATTTAAAAAAATGAAAACAGAAAATCTCGATAGTGCTACACGTGTCATGTTTAAATTTAACTAATATTGTGCCAAACCCTAGTTTTCAAATTATGCGCACTAATATAATCATAGCTAATCTTTGGGATGCACCAGCCGAGAATCGAACTCGGGTCTGTACCGTGGCAGGGTACTATTCTACCACTAGACCACTGGTGCTTCTAAATTTAGTCATATCCATAACTTACTCGTATTTTGGTCATGCTGTTCTTCCAAAGCCCTTAACTTAACTTTTCGTTCACCTCTCGATTTAAAAAAATGAAAACAGAAAATCTCGATAGTGCTACACGTGTCATGTTTAAATTTAACTAATATTGTGGCAAACCCTAGTTTTCAAATTATGCGCACTAATATAATCATAGTTAATCTTTGGGATGCACCATCCGAGAATCGAACTCGGGTCTGTACCGTGGCAGGGTACTATTCTACCACTAGACCACTGGTGCTTCTAAATTTAGTCATATCCATAACTTACTCGTATTTTGGTCATGCAGTTCTTCCGAAGCCCTTAACTTTTCGTTCACCTCTCGATTTAAAAAAATAAAAACAGAAAATCTCGATAGTGCAACCCTAGTTTTAAAATTATGCGCACTAATATCATCATAGCTAATCTTCGGGATGCACCAGCCGAGAATCAAACTCGGCCGTGGCAGGGTACTATTCTACCACTAGACCACTGGTGCTTCTAAATTTAGTCATATCCATAACTTACTCGTATTTTGGTCATGTAGTTCTTCCGAAGCCCTTAACTTTTCGTTCACCTCTCGATTTAAAAAAATGAAAATAGAAAATCTCGATAGTGCTACACGTGTCATGTTTAAATTTAACTGATATTGTGGCAAACCCTAAGTTTCAAATTATGCGCAATAATATCATCATAGCTAATCTTCGAGATGCACCAGCCGAGAATCGAACTCGGGTCTGTACCGTGGCAGGGTACTATTCTACCACTAGACCACTGGTGCTTCTAAATTTAGTCCTATCCGTAACTTACTCGTATTTTGGTCATGCAGTTCTTCCGAAGCCCTTAACTTTTCGTTCACCTCTCGATTTAAAAAAATGAAAACAGAAAATCTCGATAGTTCTACACGTGTCATGTTTAAATTTAACTGATATTGTGGCAAACCCAAGTTTTCAAATTATGCGCAGTAATATCATCATAGCTAATCTTTGGTATGCACCAACCGAGAATCGAACTCGGGTCGGTACCGTGGCAGGTTACTATTCTACCACTAGACCACTGGTGCTTCTAAATTTAGTCATATCCGTAACTTACTCGTATTTGGGTCATGCAGTTCTTCCGAAGCCCTTAACTTTTCGTTCACCTCTCGATTTAAAAAAATGAAAACAGAAAATCTTGATAGTGCTACACGTGTTGTGGCAAACCCTAGTTTTCAAATTATGCACGCACTAATATCATCATAGCTAATCTTCGCGGTCCACCAGTCGAGAATCGAACTCGGGTCTGTACCGTGGCAGGGTACTATTCTACCACTAGACCACTGGTGCTTCTAAATTTAGTCATATCAATAACTTACTCGTATTTTGGTCATGCAGTTCTTCCGAAGCCCTTAACTTTTCGTTCACCTCTCGATTTAAAAAAATGAAAACAGAAAATCTCGATAGTGCTACACGTGTCATCTATAAATTTAACTGATATTGTGGCAAACCCTAAGTTTCAAATTATGCGCACTAATATCATCATAGCTAATCTTCGAGATGCACCAGCCGAGAATTGAACTCGGGTCTGTACCGTGGCAGGGTACTATTCTACCAATAGACCACTAGTGCTTCTAAATTTAGTCATATCCATAACTTACTCGTATTTTGGTCATGCAGTTCTTCCGAAGCCCTTAACTTTTCGTTCACCTCTCGATTTAAAAAAATGAAAAAAGAAAATCTCGATAGTGCTACACGTGTCATGTTTAAATTTAACTGATAAATTATGCGCACTAATATCATCATAGCTAATCATCGGGATCCACCAGCCGAGAATCGAACTCAGGTCTGTACCGTGGCAGGGTACTATTCTACCACTAGACCACTGGTGCTTCTAAATTTAGTCATATCCATAACTTACTCGTATTTTGGTCATGTAGTTCTTCCGAAGCCCTTAACTTTTCGTTCACCTCTCGATTTAAAAAAATGAAAACAGAAAATCTCGATAGTGCTACACGTGTCATGTTTAAATTTAACTAATATTGTGGCAAACCCTAGTTTTCAAATTATGCGCACTAATATAATCATAGCTAATCTTTGGGATGCACCAGCCGAGAATCGAACTCGGGTCTGTACCGTGGCAGGGTACTATTCTACCACTAGACCACTGGTGCTTCTAAATTTAGTCATATCCGTAACTTACTCGTATTTTGGTCATGCAATTCTTCCGAAGCCCTTAACTTTTCGTTCACCTCTCGATTTAAAAAAATGAAAACAGAAAATCTCGATAGTGCTACACATGTCATGTTTAAATTTAACTGATATTGTGGCAAACCCTAGTTTATAAATTATGCGCACTAATATCATCATCCCTAATCTTCGGGATCCACCAGTCGAGAATCGAACTCGGGTCTGTACCGTGGAAGGGTACTATTCTACCACTAGACCACTGGTGCTTCTAAATTTAGTCATATCCATAACTTACTCGTATTTTGGTCATGCAGTTCTTCCGAAGCCCTTAACTCGGGTCTGTACCGTGGGTGGCAGGGTACTATTCTACCACTAGACCACTGGTGCTTCTAAATTTAGTCATATCCATAACTTACTCGTATTTTTGTCATGCAGTTCTTCCGAAGCCCTTAACTTTTCGTTTACCTCTCGATTTAAAAAAATGAAAACAGAAAATCTCGATAGTGCTACACGTGTCATGTTTAAATTTAACTAATTATGCGCACTAATATAATCATCCCTAATCTTCGGGATGCACCAGCCGAGAATCGAACTCGGGTCTGTACCGTGGTAGGGTACTATTCTACCACTAGACCACTGGTGCTTCTAAATTCAGTCATATCCATAACTTACTCGTATTTTGGTCATGTAGTTCTTCCGAAGCCCTTAACTTTTCGTTCACCGCTCGATTTAAAAAAATGAAAACAGAAAATCTCGATAGTGCTACACGTGTCATGTTTAAATTTAACTGATATTGTGGCAAACCCTAGCTTTCAAATTATGCGCACTAATATCATCATAGCTAATTATCGGGATCTACCAGCCGAGAATCGAACTCAGGTCTGTACCGTGGCAGGGTACTATTCTACCACTAGACCACTGGTGCTTCTAAATTCAGTCATATCCATAACTTACTCGTATTTTGGTCATGTAGTTCTTCCGAAGCCATTAACTTTTCGTTCACCTCTCGATTTAAAAAAATGAAAACAGAAAATCTCGATAGTGCTACACGTGTCATGTTTAAATTTAACTAATATTGTGCCAAACCCTAGTTTTCAAATTATGCGCACTAATATAATCATAGCTAATCTTTGGGATGCACCAGCCGAGAATCGAACTCGGGTCTGTACCGTGGCAGGGTACTATTCTACCACTAGACCACTGGTGCTTCTAAATTTAGTCATATCCGTAACTTACTCGTATTTTGGTCATGCAATTCTTCCGAAGCCCTTAACTTTTCGTTCACCTCTCGATTTAAAAAAATGAAAACAGAAAATCTCGATAGTGCTACACATGTCATGTTTAAATTTAACTGATATTGTGGCAAACCCTAGTTTATAAATTATGCGCACTAATATTATCATAGCTAATCTTTGTTTATAAATTATGCGCACTAATATTATCATAGCTAATCTTTGGGATGCACCAGCCGAGAATCGAACTCGGGTCTGTACCGTGGCAGGGTACTATTCTACCACTAGACCACTGGTGCTTCTAAATTCAATCATATCCATAACTTACTCGTATTTTGGTCATGTAGTTCTTCCGAAGCCCTTAACTTTTCGTTCACCTCTCGATTTAAAAAAATGAAAACAGAAAATCTCGATAGTGCTACACGTGTCATGTTTAAATTTAACTAATATTGTGCCAAACCCTAGTTTTCAAATTATGCGCACTAATATAATCATAGCTAATCTTTGGGATGCACCAGCCGAGAATCGAACTCGGGTCTGTACCGTGGCAGGGTACTATTCTACCACTAGACCACTGGTGCTTCTAAATTTAGTCATATCCGTAACTTACTCGTATTTTGGTCATGCAATTCTTCCGAAGCCCTTAACTTTTCGTTCACCTCTCGATTTAAAAAAATGAAAACAGAAAATCTCGATAGTGCTACACATGTCTTGTTTAAATTTAACTAATATTGTGGCAAACCCTAGTTTATAAATTATGCGCACTAATATTATCATAGCTAATCTTTGGGATGCACCAGCCGAGAATCGAACTCGGGTCTGTACCGTGGCAGGGTACTATTCTACCACTAGACCACTGGTGCTTCTAAATTCAGTCATATCCATAACTTACTCGTATTTTGGTCATGTAGTTCTTCCGAAGCCCTTAACTTTTCGTTCACCTCTCGATTTAAAAAAATGAAAACAGAAAATCTCGATAGTGCTACACGTGTCATGTTTAAATTTAACGAATATTGTGGCAAACCCTAGTTTTCAAATTATGCGCACTAATATAATCATAGCTAATCTTTGGGATGCACCAGCCGAGAATCGAACTCGGGTCTGTACCGCGGCAGGGTACTATTCTACCACTAGACCACTGGTGCTTCTAAATTTAGTCATATCCGTAACTTACTCGTATTTTGGTCATGCAGTTCTTCCGAAGCCCTTAACTTTTCGTTCACCTCTCGATTTAAAAAAATGAAAACAGAAAATCTCGATAGTGCTACACATGTCATGTTTAAATTTAACTGATATTGTGGCAAACCCTAGTTTTCAAATTATGCGCACTAATATCATCATCCCTAATCTTCGGGATCCACCAGTCAAGAATCGAACTCGGGTCTGTACCGTGGCAGGGTACTATTCTACCACTAGACCACTGGTGCTTCTAAATTTAGTCATATCCATAACTTACTCGTATTTTGGTCATGCAGTTCTTCCGAAGCCCTTAACTTTTCGTTCACCTCTCGATTTAAAAAAATGAAAACAGAAAATCTCGATAGTGCTACACATGTCATGTTTCTGGTGCTTCTAAATTTAGTCATATCCATAACTTACTCGTATTTTGGTCATGCAGTTCTTCCGAAGCCCTTAACTTTTCGTTCACCTCTCGATTTAAAAAAATGAAAACAGAAAATCTCGATAGTGCTACACATGTCATGTTTAAATTTAACTGATATTGTGGCAAACCTAGTTTTCAAATTATGCGCACTAATATTATCATAGCTAATCTTCGGGATGCACCAGCCGAGAATCGAACTCAGGTCTGTAGCGTGGCAGGGTACTATTCTACCACTAGACCACTGGTGCTTCTAAATTTAGTGATATCCATAACTTACTCGTATTTTGGTCATGCTGTTCTTCCAAAGCCCTTAACTTAACTTTTCGTTCACCTCTCGATTTAAAAAAATGAAGACAGAAAATCTCGATAGTGCTACACGTGTCATCTATAAATTTAACTGATATTGTGGCAAACCCTAAGTTTCAAATTATGCGCACTAATATCATCATAGCTGATCTTCGGGATGCACCAGCCGAGAATCGAACTCGGTTTTGTACCGTGGCAGGGTACTATTCTACCACTAGACCACTGGTGCTTCTAAATTTAGTCATATCCATAACTTACTCGTATTTTGCTCATGCAGTTCTTCCGAAGCCCTTAACTTTTCGTTCACCTCTCGATTTAAAAAAATGAAAACAGAAAATCTCGATAGTGCTACACGTGTCATCTATTAATTTAACTGATATTGTGTCAAACCCTAAGTTTCAAATTATGCGCACTAATATCATCATAGCTAATCTTCGTGATGCACCAGCCGAGAATCGAACTCAGGTCTGTACCGTGGCAGGGTACTATTCTACCACTAGACAACTGGTGCTTCTAAATTTAGTCATATCCATAACTTACTCGTATTTTTGTCATGCAGTTCTTCCGAAGCCCTTAACTTTTCGTTCACCTCTCGATTTAAAAAAATGAAAACAGAAAATCTCGATAGTGGACAACATGTTTTAGCGGTGACTTTTGGCTAGTAAAAAAAAAAATGAACTTTTCGTCGCCTGAGAGATTCAAACTCTCACTGGGAAACCCCTTGTACTTAGCAGGCACACGCCTTAACCACTTGGCCAAAGCGACTTTTTTGTTTTAGGAATGAATCTTGAAGAGGCTCTAGGGACAAGAAAGATAGATGATTAATGAGGAATCAATTACAACTTCGGGACCTATACGGTAGCTTAGAGCGCAGTAAAGGGTAAGCCCAACGTCCTATAGACCAAAGGAAAGTCGTGGAAACCTAGTAGAAGAAGGAAGCGATGAGGGCCTACAAGTAGGTTGGTTACTAAGTATATTTTTATACTTACACCTTTCCCCTTATCTAGTGTACTGGTCAACGTGGGGATATGCTCGGGAGCTCTACCATCACAAAGGGCCATGAATTAGTTGTATAATTTTTTGGGTTGATTTTGAATTCTTTTGTATCCCAAGCCCTAAACCAGGGGAACAAAACATTCCATATATAAGGGTGTGAATTCCTCTATTAGATCGTGAGATAACGGGCCAAAGTGGACAACATGTTTTAGCGGTGACTTTTGGGCTAGTAAAAAAAAAATGGACTTTTCGTTGCCTGAGAGATTCAAACTCTCACTGGGAAACCCCATGTACTTAGCAGGCACACGCCTTAACCACTTGGCCAAAGCGACTTTTTTGTTTTAGGAATGAATCTCGAAGAGGCACTAGGGACAAGAAAGATAGATGATTAATGAGGAATCAATTACAACTTCGGGACCTATACGGTAGCTTAGAGCGCAGTAAAGGGTAAGCCCAACGTCCTATAGACCAAAGGAAAGTCGTGGAAACCTAGTAGAAGAAGGAAGCGATTAGCGCCTACAAGTAGGTTGGTTCCTAAGTATATTTTTATACTTACACCTTCCTCCTTTTCTAGTGTATTGGTCAAGGTGGGGAGATGCTCGGGAGCACTACCATCACAGAGGGTGTCGACCCGGAGTGTGGTTAGTTTTATTCGACCTCGGCCATGATTTAGTTGTATAATTTTTTGGGTTAATTTTGAATTCTTTTGTATCCCAAGCCCTTTTCCCCGTTTGTATATAACTTGAAATTTCTGACACACGTGTTGTATGTCTTTTAAAGTGTAAAAATTTATCTTTTTATCGCTTCCATCCCAGTTCCAACATCGGTTTGAGAGGGAAACAAAGGTTTGAGTGGGGAACAAAACATTCCAAGCGTGTGAATACCTCTATGAGATCGTGAGGTAACGGGCCAAAATGGACAACATGTTTTAGCAGTGGCCTTTGGCTAGTAAAAAAAAATGAATTTTTCGTCGCCTAAGAGATTTAAACTCTCACGGAGAAACCCTATGTACTTAGCAGGCACACGCCTTAACAACTCAGCCAAAGAAACTTTTTTGTTTTAGGAACAAATCTCGAAGAGGCAATAGGGACAACAAAGGTAGATGATTAATGAGGAATCAATTACAATTTCGGGACATACACGGTAGCTTAGAGTGCAGTAAAGGGTAAGCCCAACGTCCTATAGACCAAAGGAATGTCGTGGAAACCTAGTAGAAGAAGGAAGCAATGAGGGTCTACAAATAAGTTGGTTACTAAGTATATTTTTATACTTTCACCTTTCTCCTTTTCTAGTGTACATGTCAAGGTGGGGAAATGCTCGGGAGCTCTACTATCATAGAGGGGTGTCGACCCGGAGTGTTGTTAGTTGTATTTGACATGGGCCATGGATTTGTTATATAATTTTGATTTGGACAAAGAAGTGTCAGGGAGGATATTCATTTGTTCCAAATCAAATTAAATGGGACAAGTTACCAATCCTCGAGTCAATCATTGCGGCCTATTTCTGAGTCTTGCATCTTTCTTGAAAATTCAATAATTTCTTGAAAGTCTAAAAATGCAAACCAATCAAAGGCGGTCTATTTTTTTACGGATATTTTCATTACTGAGGAGACAAGAGTGAAAGACAACTTGGATGTTATTGACCAATCGTAAAGACAAGTTAAAGACAAGTTGGACGTGATTAACATACACTCTCCAACTTGAGAGGGAGTGTTGAGATATATTATTTATGGAATATATCTTAGATATTATATGTTAATATTCTTCCATTTATGATTTGATTTAGAGTATATTTTATTTTATTCAGTATTTAATTATTTTATATTTTCCTCATTTGTACTAGCTTGTATCCTATTTAAAGGATATCAATATCAATGATAATACACACCTTCCCAATTATATTCCTATTTAAAGGATATCAATATCAATGATAATACACACCTTCCCAATTATATTTTCTATCTCATTCTTAACAGCCTACAAGTAGGTTGGTTACTAAGTATATTTTTATACTTACACCTTTCTCCTTTTCTAGTGTACTGGTCAAGGTGTGGAGATGCTCGAGAGCTCTACTATCACACAGGGGTGTCGACCCGGAGTGTTGTTAGTTGTATTCGACATGGGCCATGAATTAGTTGTATAATTTTTTGGGTTGATTTGGAATTCTTTTGTATCCCAAGCCCTTTTTCCCATTTGTAAATAACTTCAAATTTCTGACACAGGTGTTGTGTAAAAAATTTATCTTTTCTTCGCTTCCATCCCATATCTAACATCGGTTTGAGAGGGGAATGGTGTTGTATGTCTTCCATCCCATATCCAACATCGGTTTGAGAGGGGAATGGTGTTGTATGTCTTTTAAACTCTCGCAGGGAAACCCCATGTACTTAGCAGGGACACACCTTAACCACTCAGCCAGAGCGTCTTTTTTGTTTTAGGAAGGAATCTCGAAGAGGCACTAGGGTTGAACACAACTCTCAGTGGAAAACACTCGCACACTTTATTAAGACCAATCGAGAAGAGATTTACAAAACACTCGGTAGAAACTACTACCTTGTATTGCTTGTGATTTTTTGGGATTATGAACTAAATAGGATGGAGGGGTATTTATAGTGGAGGGTAGTCAATCTATTCCTAAAATTTCTCAACCTTTTTCCTAATATATCTAAATCATTTTCCTAAATTTATTTCTAAAATCCTAAATCATAAATATAATTATTCATACAATAATGGTTGGCTTGACTTTATTGGGCTAGTGATGACATTTTAACACTCCCCCTCAGCACTAGTCCTCATTCGTTGCACCATGTTGAGCTGACAACGAAAACTCTCATGTTAGATCTTTTGTAAACACATTTGCTACTTGGTTATCTGTATTCTTCCTTCATCGCTTTCTACCAAGCCTCTTCATATGTCTCTGACTTATTATCTTCGTCTTCTACAATAGTTGTGTTGGTATACTTAGGATTTGACCTTTGGATTCTATTTGATCGCCTAAGTTGTTGATGTGTCGTCTCATTTCTATCAGATTCTCTTGATTGAATCACTTTTTGTTCGTCAATATCAATGTCACTTGGATCTTTAGGCACATCAACATTTAAATGAATGTGCGTAGTTAGCTCCCCCATCTTCTGTTGTAAATTTTTTTCGATTTTGTTTGAATCGAGTAAGTCTTTCTTCTCTAAGGACCACCATGAAGATGCTTCATCGAAAACTACATCTCTTGATGTATAGTATTTTTCACTTGTTGGATCACAACACTTCCACCCTTTCCTTTGATTGTCATATCCAACAAATATGCACTTGACTGCTTTCTTGTCAAACTTGCTACGTAGATGGTCAAGCACAAATACATAGCAAACACAACCAAATACTCAGAAGTAGCTAACTGTAGGTTTCATGTCCCATAGTATCTCAAATGGTGAGACAAACCCTAGCCTTGGTTGGGGAAGTTTGTCGATCACATGGGCAGCCCGTTCGCATAGCTTCAACTCAAAATCTTCCTGGAACATTCTTTGCATGTAACATGCTTCGACAGATTTCTGCAAGATGTTGATTTTTTCTTTCTGCTACACCATTTTGTTGTGGCGTGTTGGCACATGTAGACTGACGTCCTATCCCACACTCGTGTAAATATTGATCAAATTCATTTGACGTGTATTCTCCACCATTGTCTGAACGTAGACAACAGATCTTCTCTCCTATTTCTCCTTTGATCATCATCTTGAATTCTTGAAATTTCGAAAATGTGTCAGACTTTTCTTTCATAAAGAAAATCCACACATATCTTGAGTAATCGTCAATGAATGTCACCATATACCGCATTCCGCTGATCGATGCTTGTTTGACTGGACCAAACAAATCAGAGTGAATTAACTCTAATGGTTTCTTCGCTTTGAAACTTGACTCTTTGTATGGTAATTGATGAGCTTTACCATATTGGAATCCAACACACAACGTCTGTTTTGACTTCAAGTTGAGGGAGACCTTTGAGCATGGATTTTTCCATAATCAGCTTTAACTTGTGGTAGCCAACATGTCCCAGTCTTGCATGCCATAGATCTGTTGTCTCATTCTTCCGTGTCTTGTCAAGATAGGCAGACTCTGCAGATAGAACGTAAATGGAATCCACTCTTCGTCCTTCTATTGTCGGCTTTCCTGTTATCTTAATATCTTCATAGACTTTCACATCTTTTGGCCCAAACAAGACATAGTTTCCTGATGTTGTTAGTTGTGAAACTGACAACAAATTCTTCTTTATTCCTGCTACATGATAGACATTATGTAGTGACACTACATCAGATTTATTGCCAGGCATGATTGTCGTATTGCCGATCTGAGCAATTGACAACTGTGTGTTATTTTCTGTGCATAACATACGACTTCCTTTGTACTCTTTCTTGTCTTGCAATTTCCTCTAATCGCCAGTCATGTGATTTGAGCATCATGAATCAACGATCCAATCATTCTCATAATCGATATGGTCTCCCATCATCGCCGTGAGTGCTTGCTCATCTTCTTCTAAGGCATACAATATCTCTGCATCCCATTCCTCCTCCATCTCCATGTTGGAGGATGCCACATTGCTCTCGATAGATTTTTTCTTGGACCAACAATCTCTGGACATGTGGCCCTTCCTCGCACAATTGTAGCAAATACCCTCAAATCTTTTTCCTTGAGAACTTTGGTTGTCGTTCTTCTGAGCTCTCATTGGTTGTACAATTTCTTGGTGACTTCTTCTTTTGTCACCATTGTATCCGCGTTTTGTAGATGACCTATTATTGCTCTGGCTTTCACTTGTGTAGAGTGCTTCTTCTTCACCCTTCAATGTGATGTCTCCCATTTGTTTAGCCATGACTTCTTGGTTGGCTAACAAATTTTCGAACTCTACAAGTGATGGTTGCGTGGGTCATCCTTGTATAGCAATAATGAAGCTTCGATAGTCTGGTCGCAATCCGTGGATTATGATCCTCTTCATTTGAGATTCTACAATGGCAGACTTCGGGTCTAGTTCAATAATCTCCCGATAAATCGGCTTGACCTTGTGGAAGTACTGAGCAATCATCATGTCACGTTGTGAAATTGACAACAACTCGTTCTCCAGAAGTTGTAGTCTTGTATCGTTCTTCTTTGAGAACAACATCACGAACGTGTCCCATGCTTCTTTCGGTGTCTTGTCATCCCAAATATGCTCTAACATCCCTTCTTCGATTGTGGTCTTCAGGGCAAACATTGCTTTGCCTGCTTTGATTCTCCATTTGCGCAAGGCGCCGTTAGAATCATCCTCTAGCGGTGTAGTTTCGCACCCGCCAACGATCTCCCAAAGATCATGTCCTTGTAAATAGGACATCATGCATGTTGCCCACGTATTGTAGTTGTTGTTGTTGAGTTTCTTGATTTCTCCAACGATTTGAAAATCACCCATCGTGTTGGTTATGTTGGGTTTTATGTCCTAAAACTCATAGTTTGTAAACAAAGATATATTCTATTTTCAATAAAGTTATTATTGATGTTTATTCAGTAAAAATTGTTATTGAATAAAGTGAACTTTACGATCATTAATCTAAATCCAATAAACTAAGAACACTATGGCTATAGTATGACTACTTGAACTATATGTAGAGACATAAGAGTGGATCAAGTTCAAGTATATAGTCAAAATGATCTATAGTATAAGGATAAGGCTGAGTACCTTATTCTGGGGACACTATGGATGCGGCCCACTTTTGTATATGATATAAACAATGTGATCACTAAATTGTGCATGTGGAGACATGTGAGTGGGGGCGTCCTATGCAATGAGTATTGCATAAGATCGGACCATGAAGAAAACCACTCTCACTTTATAAAGTTGTTTACTTTGTGACTGATTTTCTTTTCATTCGATAACCTAGGTAACTCGGTCTTAATCCTAAGCTAACCATGAACTCCTGTTTATTCGGAATTATCCTTAGATTTGCACGGGTGAGAGTGGTTCTAGTTCGCCGACTCAACAGGCCTCCCATTTCAGGGGTAAGACTGGGTGAATGGCTGGGGACGTGGGGTGCAAGACGGAATTCACTCCTACCCACTTTTAGGGATAGAAGAAAGGTAGTTCCCTTAAGCACTGACTCCAGGTCTTGAACAAGGGGCCCCACCCTCTCATTGGCCTGAGAAGGATTCGGTTTACTGGTTGGACCACAAACCAATTGTTCATTAGAGGATCAGTGAGACATAAGGAACACGAAGTAACTTCAGGGGTAAAACGGTAAATTGACCCAGCTCTAGTTACGAACAACCTGTGAAGGATCGACTTACTAATCATGGTTATATCAGATGGACAGAAATATATCTATAGTGAGGGGAGTGCAACTACTAGGCTATAGTGGAGTGTCCTAGTAGTTAACGAATGTTGGTTAACCAGGATAATGAGTTTAATCGGTTAATCTTGGATCGTTGGAGCCCATGATCTATAGGTCCATTAGGTCCCTCTGCTAGCTCATATCGGACTAAACAATAGAACAGTGTGACGAGTGAGTTCGAAGTGTTCGAATTCAAATTAGGGAATATGCGTTACATATATACGATATATTTAACCGCAATTTTGTTTTATTTACGAATTAAACGAAAAGAGAGAATCTGAGATATTTAAATAAGATTTAAATATCTTAATCAATTATGTGTCGGAATTGATTGGGATTGACATTTGAATTAATATTAAATATTAATTAAATAGTTTAATTAATCATTTAATGTTACTTTAATTTGAAATTCATTATTCAAATTAATAGTTTGAATTAAAATGAATAAAGTCAAAATGTTGACTTTCATCTAATGGAAAAATCCATGTTAGTGGAATTTTGAGGTGTCAAAATTTTGTTTAACCAAACTTATGTTTGCCAAATAAACCCCACAAGTTTGAGTGGAATTTTGAGTGTCAAAATTTGGTTAACTCAAACATGCATGCTTGCCACATAATCCCAAACATTTGAGTGGAATTTTAAGTGTCAAAATTTGGTGATCTCAAGTTTGCATGAACATGCAAACTTGACTCTTTAAATAGAGTGATCATGATACTTGGAAGGGATTCTTGATCTTGATGAAAAACCTTGAGAAAAACCTCTCACAAACACTCTCTTTCACATATACAAAATCCCTCCCAAGTTTAGTCACTCACAGGATTCCACAATCCCGTTCTAAGGCCGGAGGATAGTGGAGAAGACACTAGTGGTGGTTCGAAACCAGTTCGTGAGGCAAAAGGAGTTTGAACTACAAAAGGTTAGTATTTAAACTCATTAAGTTTTAATACTTATGAACATGCTAGTTATTTACAATAATTGATGTTCTAAAAGCGCCTAAGATCCAAATTGCTTCCGCATGTGTTATATTAACACCATCAGGTTATGCATCAGTAATACCAAACAAGCTCTTTCGAAACCAGACTTGCAGAGTCACAGACTACTCACGACACAAAAGAAACTCACTCACTACTAATCTCACGAAATCGTTTCTGATGTGGAAGATCAGACAGAGCTGCAACCACAGAGCATACTAAGAATTCCAAGAGATCAGATAACCTACATTAACCTCGCTCTGGTACCAGCTTGTTGAACACAACTCTCTGTGGGAAACACTCGCACACTTTATTAAGACCAATCGAGAAGAGATTTACAAAACACTCGGTAGAAACTACTACCTTGTATTGCTTGTGATTTCTTGGGATGATGAACTAAATAGGATGGAGGGGTATTTATACTAGAGGTAGTCAATCTATTCCTAAAATTTCTAACCTTTTCCCTAAAATACCTAAATCATTTTCATAAATTTATTCCTAAAATCCCTAAATCATTTTCTTAAATTTATTTTTAAAATTCTAAATCATAAATATAATTATTCATACAATAATTGTTGGGCTTGACCCTATTGGGCTAGTGATGACATTTTAACACTAGGGACAACAAAGGTAGATGATTAATGAAGAATCGATTACAACTTGGGGACCTACATGGTAGCTTAGAGCGCAGTAAAGGGTAAGCTCAAACTTCCTATAGACCAAAAGAAAGTCGTGGAAACCTAGTAGAAGAAGGAAGCGATGAAGGCCTACAAGTAGGTTGGTTACTAAATATATTTTTATACTTACACCTTTCTCCTTTTCTAGTGTACTGGTCAAGGTGGGGAGATGCTTGGGAGCTCTACTATTACAGAGGGGTGTCGACTCGGAGTGTTATTAGTCGTATTCGTCCTGGGCCATGAATTAGTTGTATAATTTTTTGGGTTGATTTTGAATTCTTTTGTATCCCAAGCCCTCTTTCCCGTTTGTAAATAATTTATAATTTCTGACACAAGTGTTGATGTTTCAGTTCGAATATAACTAACAAATGTTGGGATTTGCGCCCTAAATCTTCCTAATTAATTATTTAGTTTTTTAACAGTAACTTTTATTATTTTATTTGTAATTTAATTGTTATCCATGTATGAAAATCCTTGGTTATTAATGTAATCTTGAACCGTATGTGGTTGACATAAACCTAAGCAGTCTATAGTATATGGATAAGGTTGGGTGCCTTATCCTGGTAACACCATTGATACGATCCAATTTGTAATCGTTACAGATGATGTTATCCAAATCGTTCATGTGGGGACATGTAAATGGGGGTATCCTATACAATGAGTTTGTATAAGACTGGTCCAATAAATATATAATCTCTCTTTGTAAATCCGTTAATTGAGAAGATTAATTTTTCACATGATGATCATATGCGACTCGATCTTAATCCTGAGTGAGTTATGAACTCCTGCCTGTGAGGGCTTGTCCTTTAATTTTCATGGGTAAGAATGGCTCTTTTAGCCGAGTCATTATGTCTACCATTTGGGGACTTGACCAAATAGGGAGTTTGGGAACATAATATCATGAGATGGAACTCACTCCTTTCCATATAATGAAAGTAGGTTAGTTATTCTCAAGTACTGATTTCGGGACTTGAACAATGGGCCCCACCCTCTCATTGGTCGGAGAGGGACTTGATTTATGATTGGATCATAAACAAATTGTTCACTAGAGAATCAGTTATACTTAAGGTGAAAGATGTAATTACAGGGGTAAAATGGACTTTTGACCCAGCTGTAATTATGAACAACTCGTGAAACATCGACTTGCTTGTAATAGTTATATCAATGGACATAACTTGTCCTACAGTGCATAAGAGTGCAACTCTAGTCTATAGTGGAGTGACCTATAGTTAATGATTGAAAATTGATTAATTAAAGACTTTAATTAATTAATTTTATATCATTTGAGCTTATAATCTGTAGGTCCATAAGGTCCTCTTACCTAGAACAACGCTAGAAGGTTTAATATATTTGAAAGAAAATTTGAAAGGTTCAAATTGATATTTAATATATTAGATAGGAAAATTTGAAAAAGTAAATTTAATTTGAAGAGTTCAAAGGAATATTTAACCCATTAGATAGGTTAAATATAACTGGAGAAAAATATATTAATTTGAAGGGTTCAAATTAATATTTAATATATTAAATATATTAAAAGAAAAAAATATTTATGGTATTTGATACCATTAAATATTAAATCAATTAAAGTATTTTAATATATTAAGTGAAAATATATTTGAAATTTGAATTCAAATTAGTTAAATATATATTATGATATCTTATTATATCTAAATATGATTTGTATAAGATATTATATCCTAATATATTAAATATGCAAATATATTATTTGGCAAATATTCTCCAAGAATTCCTATAAATATGACTCTCGGGTTGACCCAAAGACACACGATCTCTCTCACTTTCTCTGGAGAATGAAATTACATCTCCATAGAATTCTCGAAACTCTTCTTCTCCAATCCCTTTGGAATTTTCTTTCAAGAGGCTCCCACAAGCCTTGGCTTTTTGTTCGAGTCATAGCAAGGAAGAACTTGTGGAATATGAAGAACGTTTGCATGGTTGAAATACTTCAACAAGTATTACAAGCTAGGGTTTGTAGGGTTTGTACAAAGGTAGAGTTCTTACTCTTCGAGTTTATTGCTTTTGTTTTAATTCATAATAAAAATCAAAACGGTTCTCAATGCTTACACTACGTGGATGAAGAGTTCATTCCCGGTTCTCAATGCTTACACTACGTGGATGAAGAGTTCATTCCCTTCAGTTATTATAGGACGTAATTAACGTTGGCCAAGGCCATCGAGGCAAGTGACCGTACTGTTGAAGTTAGCTTACTGTGTGTTGACAAACCCCCAAGTTTTTACATTATGCACTACTATCATCATAGCTAATATTCAGGATGCAGGAGCCGAGAATCAAACTCTGGTCTATACTGTGGCTAGGTACTATTCTACCACTTAACCACTTATGATTCTACCTTTAGGCATATCCATAACATACTCGTATTTTGGTCATGCAGTTCTTAGTTCTTCCGAAGTCTTTACCTTTTAGTTTCACCTCTCTATTTAAAAAGAAAAAAAAAAAAAAAAAAACTCGATAGTGTTACTCGACGAAGACTCACGCTTGAGTTTGAATCCGGGCAAATACACGTTTTTTTTTTCTTTTATATATATATATTTTTAAAAATACCTTACTAACAAAGAATTATATGTTCATAAATTATATACATGCAAATACATGTTTTTTGTTTCTTTTATATTATATATATATTTGTTTTTTTTCTTTTATATTATATATATTTTTTAAAAAATACCTTACTAACAAACCATTATATTTTCATAAATTATATATATGCAAATACATGTTTTTTTTTCTTATATATATATATATATATTAAAATACCGTACTAATAAACAATTATATGTTCATAAATTATATATATAAGTATTAAAGATAGATAAATAATTGTAAATTTTAGTTTAAATATATTTAAAGAATTCTATACATTATGTTTCATAGACAAGTAATTTTAAATTTTAATTTAAATATATTTAAAGATATACTAGTAATTCTAAATTCTAATGTATTTATTTTCTATATGTAAAACATTATTATTTCACAATTTATATATATATATTAAAATTTTCTATTTTAACACATTTTCAAGAAATGTGTGGCATTCTTTAGTTACATGTTTATTTTCTATATGTTCTTGAAGATGCACCAACCAAGAATCGAATTCGGGTTTTATATCACGGTAGGGTACTATTCTACCACTAGACCACTGGTGCTTCTTCTTTAGACAGATCCACAACGGACTCATATTTTAGAAATGTAGTTCTTACGAAGCCCTTAACTTTTAGTTTCACATCTCGATTTAAAAAAAAAATAATAACTCTTCAAAATGCACTATCCGAGAATCAAACTAGGGTCTATACCATGGCGAGGTACTATTCTACCACTAGACCACAAGTGCTTTTACCATTAAGCATATCCATTACGTACTTGTATTTTTGTCACGCAGTTCTTCCGAAGCCCTTAACTTTTAGTTTCACCTCTCGATCTAAAAAAAAAAAAAAAAAGCTCGATACTGCTACTCATGTAAACCCAAGTTTTTACATATGCACTACTATCAACAAAGCAAATCTTCAGGATACACGAGCCGAGAATCAAACTCTGGTCTATACTGTGGCTGGGTATTATTCTACCACTTAACCACTGGTGCTTCTACCTTTAGGCATATCCATAACGTACTCGTATTTTGGTCATGAAGTTCTTCCGAAGCCACTTTTAGTTTCACCTCTGGAATAAAAAAAAAAAAAAAAAAAAAAAAACTCGATAGTGCTACTCGTGTCATCTAGAAATTTAAATGATATTGTGACAAAAATAAGTTTTTACATTATGCACTACTATCATCATCATAGCAAATCTTCAGGATGCACCTATCGAGAATTAAACTCAGGTCTGTACCGTTGCAGGGACCACTAGACTACTGGTGCTTCTACCTTTAAACATATCCATAATGTACTCGTATTTTGGTCATGCAGTTCTTCCGAAGCCCTTAACTTTTAGTTTCAATAGTTCTACTCGTGTCATCTAGAAGTTTTTACATTATGCACTATTATCATCATAGCTAATCTTCAGGATGCACCAGCCGAGAACCGAACTCATGTCTATAACATGGCAGGGTACTATTCTACCACTCACCACTAGTGCTTCTACCTTAAGGCATATCCATAACGTACTTGTATTTTTGTCATGCAGTTCTTTCGAAGCCCTCAACTTTTAGTTTCACCTCTCGAATAAAAAAAAAAAGCTCGATAGTGCTACTCATGTCATCTATAAATTTAAATGATATTGTGACAAAAACAAGTTTTTACATTATGCACTACTATCATCATAGCTAATCTTCAGGATGCACCAGCCGAGAACCGAACTCATGTCTATAACATGGCAGGGTACTATTCTATCACTCACCACTAGTGCTTCTACCTTAAGGCATATCCATAACGTACTTGTATTTTTGTCATGCAGTTCTTTCGAAGCCCTCAACTTTTAGTTTCACCTCTCGAATAAAAAAAAAAAGCTCGATAGTGCTACTCATGTCATCTATAAATTTAAATGATATTGTGACAAAAACAAGTTTTTACATTATGCACTACTATCATCATAGCTAATCTTCAGGATGCATCAGCCGAGAATCAAATTCGAGTTCTATACCGTGGCAGGGTACTATTCTACCACTAGACCACAGGTGCTTCTTCTTTAGGCAGATCCATAACGTACTCGTATTTTTGAAATGCAGTTCTTACGAAGCCCTTAACTTTTAGTTTCACATCTAAAGCCCTTCAGAATGCACCATCCGAGAATCAAACTCGGGCCTGTACCGTGGCAAGTTAGTATTCTACCACTAGACTACTAATGCATCTACCATTATGCATATCCATAACGTACTTGTATTTTTGTCAGGAAGTTCTTCCGAAGCCCTTAACTTTTAGTTTCACCTCTTGATTAAAAAAAAAAAAAAAAAAAAAAAAACTCAATAGTGCTACTCGTGTAAACCCAAGTTTTTACATTATGCACTACTATCATCATAGCTAATCTTCAGGATGCACCAACCGAGAATAGAACTCGAGTCTATATCATGACAGGGTACTATTCTACTACTAGACCACTAGAGCTTCTACCTTAAGGCATATCCATAAAGTACTCGTATTTTGGTCGTGCAGTTCTTCCGAAGCCCTTAACTTTTAGTTTCACCTCTCGAATCGTCCCTGCCGCCAGCAGCTGCACCGGGCACACCTATGCCAACCCTACTGAGTGATCCCTAAATTTTGGTTACCATTTTTTGTTAGGTAACTATTTTTACGTTAAACCCAAGTACACGAGTGGAATAGCGTTAGTTAAGTTGCCATTTACTTTCCTATTTAGGATAATTTGTTATTTAAATATCCCAGCTCAATGAGAAATGAAATCAGTCTTCAATCAAATATTCTCTCTCCTTTGTTTTCAGTTATTTTCTTCTCATAAGTTTTCCTTCGGCGGATTTTTCTCTATCGACGTTTTCCTCTCAATCACCAAAAGTCAATAGCTGCTACTAGAAACAAAGTAGTAGCCTCTAAGCAAAGCTAATCGATTTTCTTTCCATACTTATAAAGTACAAGCTAGAGTTAAAAGCAAAAGCAAAGTGAGTAGCGAGCCACTACTATCTCTTCCTGTATAGTTTAGTTTCCTAATTTCCTAGGCCCGGTCAACTTCCTCATATCCCTTATGCTTAGGAGTGGGATCCATGGTGACCCTGAGAAACCTCCCTTCTCAAATGCTACAAAAGGTGTTAAATATTGATTTCGTGAGTTTGTGTCGAAATGACTTTATTGGAGTAATGACTATAGGGACCTTTGGGTCTTTGAAAAATTTTATGAGACCAGTGAGAGTTCAAGAATGTTTGGGACGAAGCTGCTCGACTTTTCCTTCTTTCATGGTAAAGTGACTTTGCTACTTCTCTTTCTCTAAGGAAATATTTTTTATGAGAAGAGAATTTTACTTAACAGTGTAAAATTATTACTTGTTCATTATTCCTTCATTTTCCTTGAGAAAAAAAAGGAAGGTTTCACATAAGGTTGGGACCTATTTTGAAGTTAAGCATAACGAAATTAGCAAGCATGAATGGGTTAAATGTAATGTCTCTGAAAAACTCTACAATAAATGAAGTTGCACGAAGACCAAAGAAATGTCAAGGAAGAGATTGCCATATAAAGATGGTTAGTGGGAAGTTGGTTGAAGTGTAGTGCCAACATGGGAATGTAACACATTGGTCTAGACTTTGCTACCATATGGGTTCATGCCATGGTTGGCTTGTAAGCCTCACCCCAAGGGTGCACCGTTGTGTGACTAAAAGAATATGAGTGTTGAGGCAAAGGTGACCATATCTAGGGTGCGCTCCTAGCATAGGTAAGGATATGCCAACACTAGCTAGTTTGATCATGGTTTTTCTTGTGAGTCTCTGTTAGAGTTCGAGAGAAGGGCGAGGGAGGCAATGGTGGGATAGTCCACAACCATTAGACAATTGTTTTGTCGTGCTTATGTTGCAAGATGTGAAGACCAAGAATAGATCCATAAGTGGGATAGTTCATAGGTAGTGCGTAGTTTCCGTATTCATTCTGAAGCATGTTATTTCCAACGGGTTCGTTCGCATGCAATCCGAAGTTTGGATCGTCATCAAGGATGTTGAGATTAAGCGAGAGAGAGAGAGAGACACAATCCATGGACTGATTGTGTCTCTGAGAAAATCATCAAGGATGATGACTAGTTTAAGTAGAGGAGAATTTCAAAACAATACTACGAAAAGAATAGGTTTTGACCCTCATATAATGATAGACGAAGTAGTGACCCTCAAATGGTGCCCATCAAGACACAAGAGTGCCAAGACAGATGAGTGTCATGATGTGACCGAGGAGGATGGTGCATCATCTAACACACCAAAGAGATCTTCATTAAAGCTAAATTGAGGCATAAGAAAAACCGAGGCAATGATGTCAACATGAGAAATAATGATAGGTTTGATAAAGGGTCGGGTAGGGCCCTGGGAGGGTTCAAAAAGAAGTTTGGGCATGTGGGTCTAGAATGAAATCCTTCCATATCAAATATGAAATGTCACCAAATTTTGGTGTAAATCGGATACCAGACATGCTCTCCATGAGACCATATGACTATTCGCCAAAATCATGCTTACTGCTACTAGAAAAAAAGGCCTCAAAATGCACTTTAGAGGGAGGTATGGTGTCAGCTCTTTACCACCCCTAAGCATATGGCCTACGCAAGCTACCATGTAGCATATACTTGTGTCACAGTGAGAGGGAGCGTTGCAAGACTAGTGTCTTGGGTGACTTGCTTTAAAATACATCTTTCAAGGACAGTGCTGGACAACATGAGTGTACCGACATTGCGCCCTCACCATGTGTCGGAGGTTTGTATATGCACAAGCTATTTGGTATGAAGTCAATAAATGATATGACATAGATATGGGAGGGTGCAATGCCTCAATAGAGCTTGGATGAATTTATATTTGAGTGGTCTAGACAATATGAGCAAAATCAAGATGCAACAACACATATAAAGCAAGTTAGTTAAGGTCGCTACGATTGACATGTCCGAGTTAGCTACGATGTCGATGACATCATGGGACTTAGGATGGCATTATGACATGAAGGTCATGCAAGGAACCAAGATGCAAAATCAAGATGCAACAACACATATGAATGACTTTTACTCTGAGTAGAGACAAGGTTGTGTTGCATGACTTGGCCTAGTATAGAAGCAAGTTAGTTAAGGTCGCAGATGATTGAGCATGCACACACGGGCGGCGTGTGTGTTCGAATAAGCTTAGATTCTGCACAAATTGTGTTCAATATGCATAGGCAAACCTAAATACTTGTCATGAGTGTGTGGAGATCATGATGTCGTACGATTAAAAATGTAGGATTGTGACATTCTACAACTATGAGGAGAACCCGAGACCACAACTTGATCGTTTGAATTAAACTCGAATAATACCTGGAAACCATGTACCTGATCCAACAACCCCAACCCGAATTGATCCCTACATGCCAATGAGAACGCACCACCTGCCAAGAGTGCAATGCATGTTTTCTCTAGAGGCGCACATGTACTCGTGCGACCTTCTGTGCAAGTGAGCAATGCATGAATTTTTTTTGTCGTGTTTGACCTCCATTCGATTATTTTTCACTCTAATTTTGATACTAACCCTATTATAAATTGAATTGTGACCTACTGGAGAAATCTCGGAAATTTTAGAGCTTCTAACATACAAAAAAAAAACTAGTCTAAGAAGACATGCATAGCCATCATAATTTTCTCAAGTAATATTTGTCTGGATCGCAAGCATGCAAGCATATCTTACCTTAGGTAGTTAGAATATGCATGTTTAAGACTTACGTTTCTAAATGAAAATGCAAGTATGTTATATAAAATTGCCAAAATACCCCTCGGATAAGAATTTATGATGCATGTCGATTTTAATATTTTTCGTTATGCTAGAATGGAGAATGGGTTATTGTAACCTGTGCTTCGGGCCATTGATGGATTTTACCTCTCCGTTGAGCTTGCATGAGTGCATGATATAGTATGTTTAGCTCCATGTGATTGATTGTGTGTTCTCTTTATAGAGCATGCTTTTCTGCTCAGAGATAAGATTAGGGCGCTAGAGTTAGGTTGATTAGACGATAACCTAGGTCAGGATGCCTCTAGTAGACTAAGCACCTTATGATTGTGAGCGGAGGTCAACCAAAACTAAGAAAACTTGAGGAGTCAAGTACCCTGAAAGTGAATGTTCGCATGAAGCTACCTAGTCGTCCTATGAACCTAGTGGACCTCAACAATGCCCAAAGATGACCAAGAGGATGTTTAGAATATGTGTTCTATCTCTCTAACAAGCATGCATGAGTGAATCAAGTTAAGATTAGGGCACTACAACCAGAAATATTTACAAGTTAACCTCGGTTAGTATGTTTCCTGTAGGCTGTGCACCTCAAGATCATGAACAACAATCAAAGGTCTAGATCTGTGTGCACTCAAAAAATTTGGATTAGCTCCAAAAAGCTAACCCCAAAAAGTCCTAAAAAGGTTAGGTGAGATTTAAAATACCTAGATGCCCTTAAGAACCTAGTAGATTTCGAGGAGAAAGATGACTTAGAAAGCTTAACATACCTACTAGCAGTGTGACGGTATCACTGGAGTCTTAGCCTCATATCCTCTCTAGTACATCTTTAGTTCGCACCCTTCGTAGTGGGTAGTGGTACAGCTACTATCGAGTTAGGTCTACGTCAAATAGTGTAGCACGACGAGGGTATCCGAGTGCTACAATCATGTGTGGAAATGGCTTGGGATCTCCCAAGCAAGACCTTTGGTGCTATAAACTGGTCAAAGTCACTCCGATAGGTAAATTTGTCATTTTGACCTCCCATTCATAATTAGAGGTCTTGATTAGCCCTAATCAGACCGCTAAGAATGAAGAAAAAGAAAAAGAAAAGAAAGAAAAGGAAAAGGGAGGGAAAAGAAGATGAGGATTTCGTGTTCTTGAGAACGAGTTAGAGAGAATGTTGAAATCAGCTCCAAATGGTTGTTTGGATTAGGAATTTTGTTGGATTTCCTTTACAACAATTGCTCAAGTAAGTTTGAAAAACCATTCTTAGCTTTCGATTTGTTCAAATCTGTTAAGAATCGAGAAAGAACAGAAGGTAAGTGTTTCAAGTTCTTGATTTCAGCTTTTCTTAAAATTGGAGAGCTTTTCTTATAATAAGTTTCGAACTTTTAGTATGTTGATATTGGAGCGATGTCACACAAGTTTTATGAAGGATGTCGTTGGTGATTCAGACCGAAAGACGATGTTCTGATTAACGTCAAGTAATGGTATGTTTTTTAAGTTTTGAATTCTTGAAAAAATTTGAACTTGATTATTTCTTGCTATGGGAGACTGGGAAATTCAGAGAAAAATACATATATGTAGATGTGTTAAAACTCTACATATTTGGTGATGGAATCAAATTGATTCGAGGTCTCGGTAAGAAGTTACAAAATTCCAAAGTTATTAGAAAGGCAATTTGGAACCACATCGTTTTTCTGAAAAATTGAACATGGATGAAGAGGGAGCGGACACGCGTCGGTAGGTGGCGGCGATAGTGCGTCTGAAATAGAGTGGGACACGTGGCAACACATTTTGTGGAGATATTCATTCGACTACTTGTGGCGACATGTGCGGGTTGACCCGATTCGACAACTCGTGTTTAACTCGTGACTTGCACGCTCGCAACTCGTGAACCTCCGACCAAAATCAGAAGTGCGACTCAAACCCAATCCAATGATTTGACTGCTAACTCCTATTTGCAGCAACCCTCTGCATGTGATAGTTTTGCGTAAAATCGCACATGAAAAGCCTTTCCCGGTGCGTTTAAGTGTGTGAGTCTCTTCTTACCCCGTTTGACCTTTATTTAACAATTTTTCGTTTCAATTTTAATACTGACCATGATAATGCTTGAAATAGGACCTACCGGAGAAATTTCAAAAATTTTAGAACTTCTAACATGCGAAAAAGCTAGCTCAGGCAAACATATATCATCCAAGTAAGTAACCACAAGAACTATAGGCAAGTAATACTTGTAGGGATTGCAAGGACGTGCTAGCATGCGAGCATTACTTACGTTTGGTGGTTAGAAAATGCATGTTAAGGACTTCAGAAAGGTGTATTTGGATAAGTATGTACTGTATGTATGTGATGGTAAAATTACTGTTATGTCCTTGGTTGATATTTATGAGAAACATGTTGTTTTATGTATTATGTAAAGCTAGATAGGGGATATGCATGACTAGAATATCAATTGAGCAATAAGGATCAGTATGTTATGCACGATGTAATAAATTACAAAACTGTCTCTGAGATGATATGTTTTTTTTAATGTTGTTTTATATGCTTTCTGTTGTGTTAGAAAAGAGAATGGACTATTATGATCTATGTTCTGGGTGATCAATGGATGTTGTCTCCCTGTTGAGGTTTTTTTACTTTTATATAGGTATGATAAAGTATGTTTTAACTCCAGGTGTTGAACGGTGTGTTTTCCTTGTAAAGCGTGTTTATCTACACAGAGCTGGATGTTAGATTTGGGTGTTAGAATAATTTGATTATGTCGAATACGGTTAAATAAACATCACTTCTTTCCGGATGATAGAGTATTTTTAGCTATTTAGTTTAACTACTGTGCAATGTTTGTGGTTAGTTTCTATTTCTCTTATTTGTAAGGCTACAAAAGCCAAGTTCAGTATTCAATAATATCATCAAACTCAACTTGTTTATGTTTGTGGCTTAGTCATTCTTGGGTCAAAATTGGACTGGGAAAAATATTAAAATTGATGAGAAAACAGCCAAGAAGGAGAAATCACAGAGGAAACGACTAAACCGATTGCTGAAACAATTGAACCAGTTGCTGAAAACGAAGAGGGAAAAATCATAGAGGAAACAACTGAACTAGTTGCTGAAATAGTTGAACTAGTTGCTGAAAACACTTTTACAGTAGTTATTGCACAAAATTTGTCAATAAGGGACGGGAGAAATCGACATTCACCTGTATGGTATGCAGATTATAATTTCGGTGAAGGCTTATCTGAAGAGGATGAAGAAAAGACATT
Organism: Cucurbita pepo subsp. pepo; assembly: GCF_057944985.1. Lineage (NCBI taxonomy): Eukaryota > Viridiplantae > Streptophyta > Magnoliopsida > Cucurbitales > Cucurbitaceae > Cucurbita > Cucurbita pepo. Next base: position 2,947,362 of record NC_141813.1, on the reverse strand, counting down.
CTTAATGATTTTAGATCCTGTGCATTTGGAGGAAGTTGTCAAAAACCCAAAATGGAGATGGGCTATGACGAAAGAAATCAAATCCATTGAAAAAAATCAGACACAAAACTTGGAGGTTCTATCGGCTAGAGCAAAGAAAATAAGAGAGAAATGGATTTATAAGAGCAAGCTAAATGAGTCTGGAGAATTTCATAAATACAAAGCAAGATTGACGATAAAAGGCTCACACAAGAGTAATGAAGAGATTATACGGAAGTGTATGCACCTGTGGCCAGAATAGATACTGTTAGAACAATAATTGTTTTTGCAGCCTAAAAGGGTCAGAAACTCTATCGGTTAGATGTCAAATCAACTTTTTGGCGAGTTAAAAGAAGATATTTTTGTTAAACAACCAAAATGTTAATTCCAAATGGGAAGTGAGGAGATGGTGTACAAACTCCAAAAGGCTCTCTGTGGATTAAAACAATCACCTAGAACATACGTTTAGTCGAAAAGAATCATACTTTATCAAGAAAGGATTCAAAAGCAGTTCCAATGAGCAGACACTCTTCATCAAGAGGAAGGGAGGTAAAATTCTTATCTTAAGCATTTATGTTGTGATCTTTTATTTTGAAAAATTGGAGTTTAAATGTTCCATGAAGAAAGAGTTTGATATGACTGACTTAGGTCAGATGAGATTTTTCCTTGGAATAGAGGTAATACAAAGATTAGATGATATTTTTATATGTGAAAGAAAGTATGGTGCTGAAGTTTTAAATCGATTTGACATAGAAAATTACAATTCTATTTGTAATCCCATTGTTCCAGGACAGTAAATTGGCAAAGATATAAATGGTGCAAAAGTAGATTTAACTTTGTATAAACAAATAGTGGGAAGTCTGGTGTATCTCACAGTTACTCGTCCTAATCTCATGTTTGTTGTAAGTTTGATTAGTCGTCTTTTTTGCAGTAGCTAAAAGGGTTTTAAGTTACTTGAAAGGTACGGTAGATTATGCTGTATTTTATAGAAAGGGAGGAGTTAGTGATTTAATTGATTTACTGATAGTGACTATGCCGGAGACACGGAAGATAACAAGAGTACTTTAGGCTATGCGTTTATGATGAGTCTGCAGTAGCTTAGTCTTCACGTAAGTATCCTATAGTCCCCTTATCAATCATAGACACTAAGTTTGTTGCTGCTAGTGCCTGTGCATGTCAAACTGTTTGGATGAGGAGGATACTCAAAGAGATTGGTCACTCTCAAATAGAAGGAACAAAGCTAATGTGCGATAGATAATACTTCAACTATTAAGCTATCCAAAAATTCAGTTCTACGTGGAAGTTCCAAACACATAAGAGTAAGATTTCACTTTCTTGGAGATCTTACAAAAGAAGGAATCGTTAATTTATTATTTTTTGGTCCTCGAAATCAACTTGCTGATTAGTTGACAAAACCTCTCAATTTAGAAGCATCTCAGTGTGAAGAACTTGGTGTGTAGAGTTGACTTGAACTAATTCTTGACCGAGAAGAATAAATTCAAGGAAGAGATTATTAGAAGAATTTGATTATGTCAAATACGTTCAAATAAAGATAGAATATTAGACAAAGATCTATGTCAGGAAGGCTCCAGCAGCGATAGTTAGAGGGTCTAGACTCTAATACTCCTAGACTAAGAACGACTCGAGGAGTCAAAATAGAGCCGCCAGAAGCATGAAGTCTATGATAAGTAACCTAGTTGCCTTAGGAATCTAGTAGACCTCCTCAGCTCTCAGATATGACTAAGTGAAATTAAAAATTATGGGCTTAGGTGATCGATATGAATATCTCCCTAGCAGCGCCTGCATGAGAGTCAAGATTCGGGTGCTACAATTAGTATGGTTTATATGTTGGCCTTGGTTAGTACATTTTCAGTAGTCCTTGCACCCCAGGACCGTGAGCGATCTGAGGTTTAGATTTGTATAAACCTACAGTTTGGTTTAGCTAGAGAAGCTAACCCCAAACGTCCTAGAAACAATAGAAGGGATTCAACTGCCTAGATGCCACAAAATACGATTAAGTTATATTAAAGAACTTCAAAGCCACTTGGGTTACTATTGAGTGTACAGTTAGGACAAGCCTGGCGCCGTGATCCCGTTAAACCAGTCTCAGAGAGTGACTAGGGACCACACGAGTAGTTAATCAAGACACAACTCCTATTGAATGTAGAAACGAGTCAAGTAAGTTTTTTGGTTCTTAATCTCAAATTAATTAATTTTAATTAATTAATTAATGTTTTTATGATAACAAACCTACACTTAATTATTAACAATTATCAATATTTTGAATTGTGTACCGTGTAAAGTTGGGAATAACGATTTCAACCCATTTTTCAATCACTCAAATTAGAGCTAAAACGAAGAAGTTACAGTCGAAACAAAATGCCTGACCAATTAAAGTAGGACACTTAGAACTTTGGAAGAGTGACAGATGGGGGAGTTTTTAATTACTTTAGAAGCCATGTTTTATACCAACATCATATATCATTTGAATTATAAAAATAAAAAAATAGTTACTCACATTATTTTTATATTATATTATTATTATATTTAAAAAATATATATATATATATATAATTTGGAAAAAAACTTTGGTCCCCTTTAATGGTACCATTTTAAGATATGTTTTTTATTCTATTGTGAGGAAATAGTTGTGAGTGATCAAATTGTAAATCTACTCTTTTAGATGGTTATGGTGTGTTCCTACAAAATCCAGATACTTGTAACAATTTGATCTTGAGCCATAGAAAGAATTGAGTTTGCTTTAAACTCGTAAAAAGAGAGGAGTGTAGCGGTTGGGCTCTGATCTAAGAAAAGAGACGAGAAAGGTTTATTCAAATTCTCAAGAGGCGCTTAGGGAGTGGAGTAGGTCGAGTTTAATCAAACTACTATAAAACTACGGTGTTATATTTTCTAACTCTTTCCTGTTTAATCTCGAAATTGTTATTGTGATTTATTGCATGTTCTAAGTTTTTCATAATTGCTTATTGTTATTTCTTGAACTATTTTATTGTATTAATTATCATTCCTACTTTTTTTTTTTAAATCCTAATAAAAAAATTAATCACCTTAACTACTTTTATTGTTAAAAGTCTATTCACCCCTCTAGGGTTGTTATACCCATCCAACAATTGGTATAAGAGTTGCTCTTATAGATTTTTTATGTAAACTTTATTGTTAGAGCTTATGGTAAAACTACGTGTTAATAATGGTTTTTGTGGAAAACAATTAACCTCTAGGCCTCCTATTTGATGGAACAAATTATACTTATTGTAAAGCTAGAATGAAAATTTGTTTGCAATCGGTTGATTATCAATTATGGTTAAATGTTAGTAAAGACCCTTCCATTCCAATAAAAATTGTTAATAATATTGAAGAGCTTAAAATAGAGGATGAATTTGATGAGCATGATATGAAAAAGTGTTATTTTAATACTAGTGCTACAAATGTCTTTATTGTGCCCTAAGTAAGGATGAATTTAATAGAGTATCTAAGTGTTCTTCAGCTTATGAAACTTGAAAATTTGATGAGCATGATATGAAAAAGTGTTATTTTAATACTAGTGCTACAAATGTCTTTATTGTGCCCTAAGTAAGGATGAATTTAATAGAGTATCTAAGTGTTCTTCAGCTTATGAAACTTGAAAAACTCTCGAGGGAACAAATCAAGTTAAAGAAAGAAAGATTAGCATGTTAGTTTATAATTATGAACTATTTAAATGGGATGAAAATGAATATATATGTGATATGTTTACTAGATTTACTCATATTCTAAATGCTTTGAAAAATCTTGGAAAAGTATATTCTTCTTCCGAAAATGTAAGGACAATTCTCAGGTCTCTACCTAAAAGTTGGGAAGCAAAGTGTAACGACCCAGATCCACCGTTAGCAGATATTGTCCTCTTTGGGCTTTCCCTTTCGGGCTTCCCCTCAAGGCTTTAAAATGCGTCTGCTAGGGGAAGGTTTCCACACCCTTTATTTGTTCTCCTCCCCAACCAATGTGGGACATCACAATCCACCCCCCTTCTGGGCCCAGCGTCCTCGCTGGCACTCGTTCCTTTATCCAATCGATGTGGGACTGCCCCAAATCCACCCCCCTTCTGGGCCCAGCGTCCTCGCTGGCACTCGTTCCTTTATCCAATCGATGTGGGACTGCCCCAAATCCACCCCCCTTTGGGGCCTAGCGTCTTTACTGGCACACCGCCTCGTGTCTACCCCCCTTCGAGGAACAGCGAGAAGGCCGGCACATCGTTCGGTGACTGGCTCTGATACCATTTGTAACGACCCAGATCCACCGCTAGCAGATATTGTCCTCTTTGGGCTTTCCCTTTCGGGCTTCCCCTCAAGGCTTTAAAACGCGTCTGCTAGGGAAAGGTTTCCACACCCTTATAAAGGGTGATTTGTTCTCCTCCCCAACCTGTGGGACATCACACAAAGGATCTCACAAAGCTTCCTTTGGCTGAACTTGTTGTTCTCTCCTGACACATGAGATTACCATGAAGGAGCACGTGATAGAGGAATCCAAAAAGAAGAAAAGAATAGCCCTAAAGTCCATCACATTAGAAGTTGACTCCGACGATGAGAATCCCCTGATGAAGATGGTGTTGTCTATTTCACACATAAGTATAAAAAAATTCATCAAAAGGAAGAAACAATTTAAGAAACATTTCACCAACCAAAAAGAGTCAAAAGGTGAAAAGAGGAAAATTTATAAGATAATATGCTATGAATGAAAAAAGTCGGGTCATATAAGAACGGATTGTCCTCTCCTCAAATCATCTGAGAAATCCAAGGAAAAAGCAATGAGGGCTACTTGGGACGATTGTGATGAAAGTGCATGTGGTGAAAAAGTAGCAAATTTTTGCTTCATGGCTCATGGTGACAAAGAGGATGAACAAGATGATGAGGTTGTTTGAAAGCCTCCAAGAAAAACAAGTGGTACTTGGATAGTGGTTGTTCAAGACACATGACGGGAAATCAATCCAAGTTTGTGAATTTTTCCAAGAAGGATGGTGGCTTAGTAACCTTTGGTGATAACAAGGAGGGTAAAATAATTGGTGAGGGTACTGTAGCTAATGACACTTGTACTCTTATTGAAAATGTACTTCAAACTGATGGTTCAAAGCACGACTTACTAAGCATTAGTCAATTATGTGATAAAGGTTTTAGAGTTATATTTGATCAAAATAATTGCATAATTGAAAATGTTAATATAAAAGTTTTGTTCATTGGAAATAGAGATAACAATGTGTAAACTAATGGTTTAAATTATTGTCCTACAAGATAAATGTCTTTCGGTTTTGCACGATAACTCTTGGCTATGGCATAGAAGATTTGAACATGGTAGTATGTACTTGATTTCAAATATCTAAAAAAAATTCATTAATTAGAGGTCTTCCTCCATTTAAATTTGAAAAAGATAAAATTTGTGATAAACAAGTTAGGTTTCAAATCTAAAATGTGATTTGTACTAGACCTCTTCAACTATTACATAGACTTATTGGCCCTCCTAAAATAGCTACCTAGGGAGGGAATTATATGCTAGTTGATGATTTTTCGAGATTTACATGGTTTTGATGATAAAACATAAGAATGATTATTTAAAAAAATTTGCTGTAAAAAGAGTTCAAAATGATTATTTTTTTTTTAATTACTAAAATTAGGAGGGACCATGTAAGAGAATTTGATAGTGTAGCATTTGTGAAGATAATGGTTTTTCTCATGACTTCCTCAACAAAATGGTGTGGTTGGAAGGAGCAATGGTACTTTACAAGAATTTGCTAAATTAATGTAATAATATTTCTAATAAGTATGAGATTCGAACTCTCACTGGAAATCCCATGTACTTAGCAGGCACACGCGCTAACCACTCGTCCAAAGCGACTTTTTTTTTTTTTAAGGAATGAATCTTGAAGAGACACTAGGGACAACAACGGTGAACGATTAATGAGGAATAAATTAGAAATTCGAGACCTACATGGTAGCTTAGAGCGCAATAAAGGGTAAGCCAGAACTTTCTATAGACCAAAGGAAAGTCGTGGAAACCTAGTAGAAGAAGGAAGCAATGAGGGCCTACAAGTAAATTGGTTACTAAGTATATTTTTATACTTACACGTTTCTCCTTTTTTTAGATGCTTGGGAGCTCTACTATCACAGAGGGATGTCGACCCGGAATGTATGTTAGTTGTATTCGACCTGGGACATCAATTAGTTTTATAAAAATTAATCGTAGTTGAATTCTTTTATATCCCAAGCCCTTTTTCCGAAATTTCTTACACAGGTGTTGTATGTTTTTTAAAGTGTGAAATTTTTTTCATCATCCCAAATCCATGGTTGGAGTGGGAAACGTACACGTTTCTCCTTTTTTTAGATGCTTGGGAGCTCTACTATCACAGAGGGATGTCGACCCGGAATGTATGTTAGTTGTATTCGACCTCGGACATCAATTAGTTTTATAAAAATTAATCGTAGTTGAATTCTTTTATATCCCAAGCCCTTTTTCCGAAATTTCTTACACAGGTGTTGTATGTTTTTTAAAGTGTGAAATTTTTTTCATCATCCCAAATCCATGGTTGGAGTGGGAAACGAAGCATTGGGTGAAAGTGGACAATATCTTTTAGCGGTGAACTTTGTCTAGTACAAAAAATTGAACTTTTTTCATTGCTTAAGAGATTTGAACTCTCACGGGGAAACCCTATGTACTAAGCAAGCAAACACCTTAACAACTTAACTAAAGCGACTTTTTTGTTTTAGGAATGAACCTCGAAGAGACACTAGGGACAACAAAGGTAGATGATTAATGAGGAATCAATTAGAACTTCTGGACCTAAACAGTAGCTTAGAGCGCAGTAAAGACTAAGCCCGAACTTCCAAGGTAACAAAAGGAAAGTCGTGGAAACCTAGTAGAAGAAGGAAGCGATGACGGCCTACAAGTAGGATGGTTACTAAGTATATTTTTATACTTACACCTTTCTTCTTTTCTAGTTCAGGTACTGGTCAAGGTGGGGAGATGCTCGAGAGCTCTACTATCATAGAGGGGTGTCGAATCAGAGTGTATGTTAATTGAATTCGACGTGGGACATCAATAAGTGTATAATATTTTGGGTTGATTTTGTTTCCAGTTTGTATATAACTTGAAATTTCTAACACAGGTGTTGTATGTCTTTTAAAGCGTTAAAATTTATCTTTTCCATATCTTTTAGCGATGACCTTTGGCTAGTACAAAAAAATGAACTTTTTGTCGCCTAAGAGATTCAAACTCTCGCTTGAAAATCCCATGTACTTAGTAGGGACACGCCTTAACCACTTGACCAAAGCGGCTTTTTTGTTTTCTTGGACCGAATCTCGAAAGACACTAGGGACAACAAAGGTAGATGATTAATGAGGAATCAATTAGAACTTCAGGACCTACAAGGCAGCCTAGAGCGCAGTAAAGGGTAAGCCCGAACTTCCTATAGATCAAATGAAAGTCGTGGAAACCTAGTCAAAGAAGCAAGCGATGAGGGCCTACATGTAGGGTTGTTACTAAGTATATTTTTATACTAAATGTTTTTCTTTATCCATGGGCAATGAGTTTTGATGTATTAGGGGTATCCGTCTTTATAGAAGCTTTAATTTTCGTGCTTATCCTAATTGTCGGTTTAGTTTATGCATGGTGAAAAGGAGCATTGGAATGGTCTTAGTTTTTGCTGCAAATATGTCTTATTTAAAAATAAGATATGTATTGGGATATTTCCCTTCAACTCCACGAAATTTTATTAGTTATTTTTCAATAATAGTTGGAGGGAATTCTTAGAGGGTTTAAATTAATCTTTTCAGGAGAATTAGATGGTCTTCCCGAACAAGCCTTTTATTTGGTAAGTAACATCGATGAAGCTACTGCGAAGGCTACGAACTTAGAAATGGAGAGAAAAGTGAGGAAATGACCTTAAATCTCAGTGTCTTGACTCCGAATCGAATTATTTGGGCTTGAGAAGTGAAAGAAATTATTTTAGTTCAATTAGTTGTATAATTTTTTTGGTTGATTTTGAATTCTTTCGTATCCCAAGCCCCTTTTTTCTGCTTGCAAATATCTTGAAATTTCTGACACAGGTGTTGTATGTCTTTTAAAGTGTGCAAAATTTATCTTTTCATCGCAGTTCGATTTCTCGAAACCTCTAAAATGGGGTCATGACAGATCCAACATCGGTTTGAGAGGTGAAAGAAGCAGTCCTTATAACAAGGTAGTTGTATAATTTTTTTGGTTGATTATGAATTCTTTCGTATCCCAAGCCCCTTTTTTTCGGTTTGTAAATATCTTGAAATTTCTGACACAGGTGTTGTATGTCTTTTAAAGTGTGCAAAATTTATCTTTTCATCGTAGTTCGATTTCTCGAAACCTCTAAAATTGGGTCATGACAGATCCAACATCGGTTTGAGAGGTGAACAAAGCAGTCCTTGTAACAAGGTGTGAATACCTGGGCCCAAGTGGGCAACATCTTTTATTGGTTGACTAGTACAAAAAAATGAACTTTTAGTAGCTGGTAGATTCAAACTCTCATGGGAAACCCCATGTACTTGCCTTAACCACTCGGCCAAAGCAACTTTTTTTTTAAGAACGAATCTCGAAGAGGTACTAAGGACAACAAGGGTAGATGATTAGTGAGGAATTAATTAGAACTTCAAGACCCACACGGTAGCTTAGAGCGCAGTAAATGGTAATCCCAAACTTCCTACAGACCAAAGGAATGTCGTGGAAACCTAGTGGAAGGAGGAAGCAATGAGGGCCTACAAGTAGGTTGGTTACTAAGTATATTTTTATACTTACACCTTTCTCTTTTTCTAGTTCAGGTACTGGTCAAGGTGGGGAGATGCTCGGAAGCTCTACTATCACAGAGGGGTGTCGACCTGGAGTTTCCGTATGTAAATAACTTGAAATTTGCGACACAGTAAGTCTTTTAAAGTGGCTAGTACAAAAAAAATGAACTTTTTGTTGCCTAGGAGATTCAAACTCTTGAGAGGAAATTCCATGTACTTAGCATGGCACAATCCTTAACCACTCATCCAAATCAACTTTTTTGTTTTATGAACCAATCTCGAAGGGGCACGAAGGACAACAAAGGTAGATGATTAATGAGGGTTCAATTAGAACTTCGAGACCTACACGGTAGCTTAAAGCGCAATAAAGGATAAGCCTAAACTTCCTATAGACCAAAGGAAAGTCATGGAAACCTAGTAGAAGAAGGAAGCAATGATGGCCTACAAGTAGGTTGGTTACTATTTCAGATACTAGTTAAGGTGAGAAAATTCTCGGGAGCACTACTATCACAAAGGGGTGTCGACCTGGAGTGTATGTTAGTTGTATTCGACTTCGGACATCAATTAGTTGTATAATTTTTTTTTGTTGATTTTAAATTCTTTTGTATGCGAGGCCCACACCTAGCATTCCTTATAATAAGGGTGTGAATCATGAGGTATGAAGTAGAGGGAAACCAAGCATTCCTTATAATAAGGGTGTGAATCATGAGGTATGAGGTAGAGGGAAACCAAGCATTCTTTATAATAAGGGTGTGAATCATGAGGTAACGGGCAAAAGCGTCACCTAAAAGAGTTGAACTCTCGCAATAAAACCCCATATAATTAGCAAACACACGCCTTAACCACTTAGCCAAAGTGACTTTTTTGTTTTAGGAATGAATCTCGAAGAATCACTAGGTATAACAAAGGTAGATGATTAATGAGGATTCAATTAGAACTTCAAGACCTACATGGTAGCTTAGAGTACATGGTAGCTTAGAGTGCAATAAAGGGTAAGCCCGAACTTCCTATAGGCCAAAGGAAAGTCATTGAAACCTATTAGAAAAAGGAAGCGATGAGGGCCTACAAGTTCTCATTTTCTAGTTCAAAGACTGGTCAATGTGGGGAGATTCTCGGGAGCTCTACTATCACAGAGGGGTGTCGACCTGGAGTATATGTTAGTTATATTCGACGTGGGACATCAATTAGTTGTATAATTTTTTGGTTGATTTTGAATTCTTTTGTATCCCATGCCCTTTTTTCCATTTGTAAATAACTTGAAATTTGTAACATAGGTGTTGTATGTCTTTTAAAGCGTGCAAAATTTATCTTTCTGTCGCAGTTCGATTGCTCGAAACCTCTGGGTCATGACAGATCCAACATCGGTTTGAGAGGAGAACGAAGCATTCCTTATATAGGGTGTGTATACCTCTATGAGATCGTGAGGTAATGGGCGAAAGCGGACAATATCTTTTAGCAGTGGTCTTTGGCTAGTACAAGAAAATTGAACTTTTTGTCACATGAGAGATTCGAATTCTCGAGGGGAAACCTCATGTACTTAGCAAGCACATGTCGTAACCACTCGCCCAAAGTGACATCTTTGTGTTAGGAATGAATCTCGAAGAGGCATTAGGGAAAACAAAAGTAGATGATTAATGAGGAATCAATTAGAACTTCGAGACCTACACAGTAGCTTAGAGCCCAGTAAATGGTAAGGCCGAACTTCCTATAGACAAAAGAAAAGTCGTGAAAACCAAGCAGAAGAAGGAAGTGATAAAGGACTACAAGTAGGTTGGTTACTAAGTACATTTTTATACCTAGCCCTTTCTCCTTTTCTAGTTCAGGTACTGGTCAAGGTGGGGAGATGCTTGGGAGCTCTACTATCACAGAGGGGTGTCGACTCGGAGTGTATGTTAGTTGTATTCGACCTGGGACATCAATTAGTTGTATAATTTCTTTTGGTTGATTTTGAATTCTTTCGTATCTCATGCCCTTTTTTCCGTTTGTAAATAACTTGAAATTTGCAACACAGGTGTTGTATGTGTTGTATGTCTTTTAAAGTGTGCAAAATTTTTCCATTCGTCTCTGTTTTATTTCTCGAAACCTCAAAAATTTTATTGTGACAGATTCCTATGTGTTATATGTCTTTAAACTGCACAAAAATTTATGCTTTCGTCGTGGTTTGATTTCTTGAAAACTCAAAAATTTGGTTGTGACAGATCCCTCATCAGTTGGAGAAAGGAATGAAGCATTCCTTATAAAAGTGTGTAAACCTCTACGAGATAGTGAGGTAACGAGCAAAAGTAGACAATATCTTTTAGCGGTTGTGTTTGGCTATTACAAAAAAAATAAAATAAACTTTTCATCGCCTGAGAGATTCAAACGCTCGTGGGGAAACCCCATGTACATAACAATCACACACCTTAACCTCTTGGTCAAAGCGACTTTTTGATTTAGCAACTAGTCTCGAAGAGGCACTAGGGACTACAAAGGTAGATTATTAGTGACAAATCAATTAGAACTTTAAGACCTACACGGTAGCTTACAGCGCACTAAAGTGTAAGCCCGAATCATATAAATCAATGAAAATCGTGGAAACCTATTAGAAGAAGGAAACGATAAAAACCTACACGTAGGTTGGTTACTAAGTATATTTTTATACTTACCCCTTTCTCCTTTTCCATTTTAGGTACGGGTCAAGGTGGGGAGATGCCCGGGAGCTCTATTATCACAGAGGTGTGTCGACTCGGAGTGTCTGTTAGTTGTATTCGACCTCGGACATTAATTAGTTGTATAATTTTTTGGGTTGATTTTGAATTCTTTTTTATCCCATGCCCTTTTTTTTGCGTTTGTAAATAACTTGAAATTTATTACACAAGTGATGTATGTCCTTTAAGGTGTGAAAAATTTTATCTTCTCGGTTCGATTTCTTGAAACCTTTAAAATTGGGTCACGACATATCCAACATCATTTGGAGAGGGAACCAAGACTTCCTTATAATAAGGGTGTGGATACCTCTATGAGATCGTGAGGTAATGGGCCAAAGTGGACAATATCTTTTAGCGATGGTCTTTGGCTAGTACAAAAAGAGGAACATTTCTTCATCTGAGAGATTAAACTCTCGCACGAAAACCCATGTACTTAGCAGGCACATGGCTTAACCACTCGTCCAAAGTAACTCTTATTTTATTAGGAACGAGTCTCTAAAAGGCACTAATGACTACAAAGGTAGATGATTAATGAGGAATCAATTAAAACTTTGAGCCCTACATGGTAGCTTAGAGCTTGGTAAGGGTAAGTCAAAACTTCCTATAGACAAAAGGAAAGTCGTGTAGACCTAGTAGAAGAAGGATGCATGAGAGCCTACAAGTAGGTTGGTTACTAAGTATATTTTTATAGTTACCCCTTTATCCCTTTCCTTTTCAGGTACCAGTGAAGGTGGGGAGGTGCTCGGGAGCTCTACTATCAAAGAGGGGTGTTGACCCAGAGTGTCTGTTAGTTGTATACGACCTAGGATATCAATTAGTTGTATTTTTTTTAGGTTGATTTTGAATTCTTTTGTATCATGTGCCTTTTTTTTGTTTCTAAATAACTTGGAGTTTCTAACACACGTGTGGTATGTCTTTTAAATTGCGCAAAGTTTATCCTTTCGTCGCGGTTCGATTTCTCGAAACCTATAAAATTGTGTTGTGACAGATCCAACATCAGTTGGAGAGGGAAACGAAGCATTTCTTATAATAAGTGTGTGGAAACCTTTATGAGATCGTGAGGTAACGAGCCAAAGCTGATAATATCTTTTAGCAGTGGTCTTTGGCTATTACAAAAAACAAAAATAAATAAAATAAAATAAAAAAAAATCATCTCACGAGAGAATCGGACTCTCACAAGAAAACTCCATGCACTTAGCAGCAACACGTTTTAACCGCTCGGCCAAAGCATCTTTTTTATTTTATGAACATCTCTCAAAGAGACACTCGGGATTAAAAAAGTAGATGGTTAATGAGAATCAATTAGAACTTTTAGATAACTCAGAGCACATTAAAATTTTCATTTATAAATAACTTTAAATTTCTACCCTAATTTTCTTGTCTAATTAGAGACGTCACCACATACATGTCTTTAATAACATATGCGAAAATTTAAAATAAAATATTTTTAAACAAAGCCGTGCAGTTACACTTTAATTTAAAAATATAGAATAAAAATAACTTAATATTTGAATACCAAAATGAAAAGCCACCTATCAACTACTAAATGAAAAGTCAATGCATACTATTGCCCTATCTTGACTTCCATGGTCATTTCAGCATCCATCGTCATCCATGCAGAGAAGTTTTACCTTTACCTGAAAAACAAGGGTATCACGTGCTTGAGTATTTTAAGAAATACTCAGTAAGTCATCGTTAGGGTTAGTAATGCAATTACACCCCTATAATGATGTGACTTATCCTTTAAACCTATCACATGGTCTTGAGCTCTTTCCAATTTAGAGTAGGGTTTGATTTAGAGTAGGGTTTGATGTGTGGTATTTTCCCACACACATAGACCCACTAGGCGGGCTCGTATACGCACCCCTTGGGCTTTTCTTGGTCGGGCACAATGCTAATGCGTCACCAGACACCACAAAAAAGAAAGTCTCACATGATATCATGGCAAACATAAATATCGAAGGTATGCATCCGTACTAATATAGCATAATGGGGAAGTATCCCAATGCACCTCACATACATACATGCATGAGGTACCCGTGATTTACACTCATAACATTAACATCATTTCATTTCTCCTTTCATCCATGACATAGTACATACATACATCAAGTATGCATGGCAGTAGTCACATAATACATCAAATATCTTTACCTGGCAAGATATAACATGACATACATAGTATTTCATTTCATTCACAATATGGCGTAATGGATATCACATGCATACAGAGGCTAACATCATATGTCATTACATAGAACACATTCAAATAGTATAAATAATATGATGCATGTAGGGTCCTTCGAAATCCTTCATGAAAGTTCGATTTTGTCCTTTGAAATCCAACTGAACCTATGTGAGTCATTACCTCAATTTCAAGTTCAAACTTCTACCTCTACATTTTAGAATTACCCTTGTATTAGATTTCATGCTGACATTAGAGAATTTGCATGAGCTGAGTTTTGGAACGTTGGAATGTTTATATATGTTTGTTATATGTGACTAACAGTTTAATTGTTTCCTTATCTTCCATCTCTGATTGTTTCATTTTTTTTAATTTTGTTTGAAGTTATTTTTTTGATATGTTTTAATCCATTCGTACTTTTTTCTAAAAATGGCTACCGATCATGACCTAATTTTCTAAAACAAATAGAAAATTGTTATCATTTAATTTCTAACTCCAACCTATCCAACCTAACTAACTGCAACTAAATTAATGTCATTTGGAAAATGTAACATATGTCTAATGACCTCTCCAAATGAAATCTCTCCTCCTTTTTGTGGAATTAAATCTATGTAAACTTAAAACTCTTTTATTTCGGTTTCTTTTCTTTTCCTTTCTTTTTTTACTTTTTATTTTTAACGGTTGTTAGAGTCAAGTTGCAAGTCAAGCACATTAATGAGTCGTACGCTTTCGGAGGGCCTTGTGGGCTAAAGGTATTGTGATTGGTGGGCCAAATGCGTGCCGTGGATTATGGCTGCTCAAGACATTAGACTAAGTGCACATGCAGTTTGGGTCATGGATGTTGAGGGTTTGTCATTAACCAATTTTCAAAGATTCATAACTTAGGACTGTGATTGAAAAGATGAAAACAAAAACAAAAGCAAAAGCAAATAAAAATAAAAATAAAAGATTAAATCCGATAAAACTTAAATTGAAATAAAGACGACACTCAAGCTAAATACAAAATAAAATCCAAGGCTTGTTCAAGAAGTTTATTATAAAAGGGGAAATAGGTTTGCAATACAATTACAAATCATAAAATACTACAAAACAAAGACAAATTAACGCTCCACCACAATCGACAACTTAAAAACACTTTAAAAAGAAAGGAAAAAGGGGCGAGTATAAAAATATACTCAGTAAGCAACCTACTTGTAGGTTTTCATCGCTTCCTTAACATAGTAGGTATCCACGAGCTTTTCTCTTGGCTCTAGGAAGTCCGGGTATGGTCTCTTGTGCTATCAGAGTATCTGGGGTTCCTCGACGTTTCGAGCATGTTTCTTTTCTAAGTCTTACCCCATTGGAGTCTGTAAAGGTCCTAAAACCTTTCTATTTTTTGACCCTGATAGCTTGCTATATGTAGTGAATGACCGGTGACCTAGGTTGTGGTGCGACCTCATAAAATTCTGATGAGATAATATGGTGAATTCTAGTTTGAACATGATCGAAGGGAGGTTGTTGGTGCATCCATCAGTACCATAGAGACACGTAAGCTTGGAGGATGTGAGATGACTTCTCAAGGATTGTTCTGATGCACCCCATGAGGCACAAGAACGAGGTTCTCCAAAACTTTGTGGAGTGGAAAAAATTGTGGAGAATCGAATAGAGAAAAAATTTGAAAAGCTCAGATCAAAAAACGATGAAGAATACACTTATGACCCATTCCTTAAATTATGTCGAGATGAATGAGTCGTTCGACACTTTATGGTCCCTGATGAGCCACAACAAAATGGAGATATTGAGAGGATGAACCAAGACATTCATATAGAAAGTTTGATGCTTGTTGTCTTAAGAAGTTTGATGCATATAATTCACTTGTGCATTGTTTACCTGTTATAGGAAAAAGAGCAAAAGCTCTGCTTGAGTATGGTCACGAGCTTCTGGAAAAAAAAATTTATGATAATTTGCATGTATTTGGTTGTCCTGTCTTTTATCATGTGACAGATTCAAAGTTAGTGAAAAAAAAAAAAAAAAAACCCAATATTAAGAATGAGAAACAAAAGTTTCAGTGCCTGAGTCAAAGAAGATTGTCAATATTCGGGATGTTACATTCAATGAGTCGAGAATATCTTCGAAGATGATTAAAAATAATTATGAGGCATCGAAACCTATAGAGAAGGCGGTGTTCTCTCCCAAAGTAGTTGTTCCTTATTAAGAATAATGACTCTGATACCATGTTAAGAATGAGAAGCTATGATACTATGATAAGAATAATGGCTCAATACCATGTTAAGAATGAAGCTCTGATACTATGTTAAGAATGAGAAGCTCTGATACCACATTAAGAATGAGAAACAAAAGTCCGAGAAACATAGGTGAGATCGAGCTTCTCATACTTAACACTCCTATTGGAAAACATACTAAGTAGGCAGCGGATAGTCTTGAAGACTTGGAGCAGGAGGAACAAAGCCTAAAAAATGAAATAGTAGAGGAATCTTTGTCCATCACAAGAAATAAACCACGAAGAAAAATACGAAAACCTGCAAAGTTTCATGTTACGATAGTATATGCTCTCTCTATAGTTGATAGAGTTTACAACGGATTACAAAGCTTCTATTCAAAGCTTAGATAGCTTACACTGACAAGAGGCTATCAATAACGAGATGGAGTCCATGGAAATAAATCAAACTTGGGAGTTAGTTCAACTTCAAAAAAGTAAGGAAGACTCTTCTGACATTTGTTATAAGGCTCGACTTGTGGCTAAAGGCTATGAGGGAAGATATTAATGACTATGAGATTTTCTCACGTAAGACTTCCATTCAAATTTTGTTGGCTTTGATTGCCCAATGTAATCTTGAGCTTGCAAAATAGTCTTTTTTTTTGTTTTTTTGTTTTTTTTGTTTTTTAATGATCTAGATGAAAAAATATACGTGGCACATATAAATGGTTTTTGTATAGCTCGATGACAACATTTGGTATTCAAATTGAAGAAATTTTTGTATGGGCACAATCTCCTTGCCAACCGTATAAGAAGTATGACCACTTCAATGTAGAGTATAAGTATACTCATAGCCAATTTGATCATTGTGTGTATTTCCAGTGTCTTGATGATGGCTCGTTTATATATTTTGCTCTTGTATAATGATTACATGTTGACTGTGGAGATTGACCAGCTCAAATATCAGTTTTCTATAATATTTGAAATAAAAGATTTAGTTGAAGCAAAGATACTTGGAATGGTGATAGAGCGAGATCGACCCAGAGGTATAATTTGTTTGACTCAATCTCAATACGTGTGCAAGGTGGGCACATGGAGGATGTTCCTTATGCGATTGTTGTTGGTGCTTTGATGTATGCTATAGTGTGCACCCAACCTTATCTAAGCATGGTAAGCCGTTATAGATAGTGTGAGACATAAACTTGTAGAAACTTTGGTCATAGTGATTGTCGTTCGTAGGTGTAGGAAAATTTATTCTCTGCAACTTACGTACATCTTTGTCTCTTTGTTTATTTTTATTTGTAGGTATGTGAGTGCGATCGATCTTACTTCCGCTACAACAAACTTTTCATATGTTATTGTGTTTGTTTAATATTAATTTAAACTTAAATTCATACCGAGCATTCTAAATTTAAAACTAAAAGACGGGTAGAATTTTATTAATTTAAACTTAGGTCACATGTTTTGAATCCATACTCCATTTGACGGTAGAATTTTATTATATTAAAAGATGAAATAATTATTTTATCCAAATTAATTTTTTTTTATTAATAAAAATATCCATAACTTTTGTACTTTATTTCAAGAATAAAAGTTTCAATGATATCTTTTAATTTTTTAAAAACTTTCAAAAACACTTCTAAACTTTAAATAGTTTCGTGGGTACCTTTCAAACTTTTTAAACCATCTTCTATTAGGTTTCGAGATTTTCCTTTGCTCTATAGGAAGTTCAGACTTACCCTTTATTGTAATCTAAACTATTGTGTAGGTCTCGAAGTTCTAACTCATTCCTCATTAAACATCTACCTTCGTTGTCCGTAGTGCCTCTTTGAGATTTGTTCCTAAAACAACAAAGTTGCTTTGGCTGAGTGGTTAAGGTGTGTGCCCACAAAGTACATGGGGTCTCCCTACAAGAGTTCAAATCTCTTAGGTGATGAAAAGTTCATTTTTTTTTGTACTATCCAAACGCAACAGCTAAAAGATATTGTCTGCTTTGGATATTGTCCTCCTTGGCCCGTTACCTCACGAGGTATTCACACCCTTAATTATAAGGAATGCTACGTTCCCCTCTACAACCCATTTTGATTTGTCATGACTTTGGATATTGTCCTCTTTGGCCCGTTACCTCACGAGGTATTCACACCTTTAAATATAAGGAATGTTTCGTTCCCCTCTCCAACCCATCTTGGATCTGTCATGACCCAACTTTAGAGAAATGAAAAGAAAAAATTTGCACAACACCTTTGTCACAAATTTGAAGTTATTTACAAATAGAAAAAAGGGCATGAAATACAAAAGAATTCAAAATCAACCCAAAAAATTATAAAACTAATTGATGTCCTAGGTCGAATACAACTAACGTACACACCGGGTCAGCACCCCTCTGTGATAGTAGAGATCCCGATCATCTCCCCACCTTGACTAGTACCTAAACAAGAAAAGGAGAAAGGTGTAAGTATAAAAATATACTTAGTAACCAACCTACTTGTAAGTGTCATCGCTTCCTTCTTCTACTAGGTTTCCACGATTTCCTTTGGTCCATAGGAAGTTCAGACTTACCCTTTACTGTACGATAACCTATCGCATAGGTCTCGAAGTTCTAATTGATTCCTCATTAAATATCTATGTTTGTTGTTCGTAGTGCCTCACGAGGTATTCAGACCCTTATTATAAGAAATGCTTCGTTCCCCTCTCCAACCCATGTTGAATGTGTCATGACCCAATTTTAATTTTAGAGGTTTCGAGATATCGAACTGCGACAAAAAGATAAATTTTGCACAGTTTAAAAGACATACAACACCTTCGTCATAAATTTCAAGTTCTTTACAAACGAAAAAAGGGCATGAGATACAAAAAAAAATTCAAAATCAACCTAAAAAATTAAACGACTAATTGATGTCCCACGTCGAATACATCTAACATACACACCGTGTCGACACCGTTTTGTGATAGTAGAGCTCCAGAGCATCACCCCACCGTGACCAGTAACTGAACAAGGAAAGGAGAAAGGTGTAAGTATAAAAATCTACTTAGTAACCAACCTACTTGTAGTTTCCACGACATTCCTTTGGTCTATAAGAAGTTCGGGCTTACCCTTTACTGTGCTCTAACAATTGTGTAGGTCTCGAAGTTCTAACTGATTCCTCATTAAACATCTACCTTTGTTGTCCGTAGTGCCTCTTCGAGATTTGTTCCTAAAATAAAAAAGTTGCTTTGGTTGAGTGGTTAAAGCGTGTGCCTGCTAAGTACATGGGGTTTCCCCGCGAGAGTTCGAATCTCTCATGCGATGTAAAGAAACAAGAAGTAACTTTAGGGGTAAAACTGTAAATTGACCCAGCTCTAGTTACGAACAAACTGTGAAGGATCGACTTACTAATCATGGTTATATCAAATGGACAGAAATATATCTATAGTGGAGTGTCCTAGTAGTTAACGAATGTTGGTTAACAAGGTTAATGAGTTTAACCGGTTAATCTTAGATCGTTGGAGCCCATGATATATTTAACCGCATTTTTGTTTTATTTACGAATTAAACAAAAAGAGAGAATCTGAGATTGCATTTGATAACTCAAACATGCATGCTTGCCACATAATCCCAAACATTTTAGTGAAATTTTAAGTGTCAAAATTTGGTGATCTCAAATTTACATGAACATGCAAACATGACTCTTTAAATAGAGTGATCATGGTACATGGAAGGTCTTCTTCTTCTTGGTGAAAAACCTCTCACAAACACTCTCTTCACATATACAAAATCCCTCCCAAGTTTAGTCACAATCCCGTTCTAAGGCTGGAGGATAGTGGAGAAGACACTAGTGGTGGTTCGAAACTGGTTTGTGAGGAAAAAGGAGTTTGAACTACAAAAGGTTAGTATCTAAACTCATTAAGTTTTAATACTTATGAACATGCTAGCTATTTACTATAATTGATGTTCTAAATGTGCCTAAGATCCAAATTGCTTCCGCATGTGTTATATTAACACCATCAACTACCTTAATTGACCTCAGCATAGCTCAACAGTATTGTTACGGGAGTAGAAAAGGTAGAGGAGGGTCTGAAGACACGGTTCACACTACTTATAGCCTATAGAGCTAACTTGGTCATACTTGGGTGTCGTGGAGGTTTGCTAGGTTCTTAGGGGCATTAAGGTAGTTTAAATCTCTCTCTCTTTTCCATGATGCTCAAAGTTAACTCCTCTAGGCTAATTCGATCTTTGGGTACTGATATGGAATCAACCCAAGGAAAAGTTTTGAAACAAATTACCTTGATGATCAAGATCAAGAGTAAAGAAAACTCATTTCTAAACTCGTGTTTTGAATCACTCCACAAGAGATTTGATCTATCATTTGAATGACTTTAGCATGCAAGTTCTAAACAATAATTTGTTATGTATCATGTATAATTTTAACAGATATAATCATCTACTTTACATAACTATTTACCGTATATAGTTTTATCCTATATAGCTTTTTATGTATAAGCTATAAATAAGTAACCGGTACAATAACCTAATCTTATGTCTATAAATTTTTAATTTTGTGGCTAATAGATCTCATAATTCAATTTTGTGTCAATTATATCTCTAACCTAGTGAATATTTTAAAAATTTTATATTAAATATACCATTAAATTTACAGTTAATAGATCAAATAATTTCTAAAAATTTTTAACACATCCATGTCTACTAAATACATAGTGAAAGATTGATAGACCAAACATCATCATCATGACGAAGTGGAAACGCAATACACTCTCGCCTCTCCGTTTCGACCTTTATACTTTCAACTTTCAAATTTACCCAATTTGTTCATTAGATTCATTAAACAAAATGCTTATGTATCCGTGCATTTTGCGGCATGATGTATATTTGTATGAAACCCATCTCGATTGCATGCACTCTTAGATGTCGTACATTTGGCGGTATGATGTGTTTGGAAAATCCCTCAAACATGTTGTCTATGTATTGCTCAATGAAGCATGAATGAATGATGTTTCCTCCCATGTTGACCCCATTGTTGCCTCTCTCACACTTTGAGAGGAGGAGACCCCAAATTGGGGTGGCAAGTGGGCAGTAACGTCGTGTTGGAATGCTACCTTGTTGATCCGGCCAGTAATCATATGCTTGTCTTAAAGATTAAGTCATAGCTGTGTAAGTATGAACTAATTTAGACGATAAAACTACGATGACTCATTAAATTAATTAGTTTGTTTGATTGTATTTGCTACTCTGATAACTATAGCAAGAGCTAATACGTGCAACAAATCCCGACTTCTATAAGGGATGCATTTATTAGATAAAAGGTTGATGCAGGCTCTATCCGTTGCTCTAATGATTCATGATAACTCGACCTTGTGCATTGATTCGATAGAGAAATATTCACGGTTTAAGATGTTCGAGCAACTTAGATCAAAAGCAGTTGAAAACAAAAAGCACTATGCAAATGAAGGTTAAATTGGTTAGTCATAAAATAAGTCTTAGGTTCATGCTCATGAGACTTACGTCCTCTTCACTCAACTTTTTTAGGAAAAATTGTTTTTTTTTTTTTTTTTTTTTTGGGTCTCTAAGTTTTTAGGAATAGGTTTATCATTTATTATTTAATAATAGATGTTAAGTTATCTACGGTAATAAAAATGGAAGGTTATTAGTATAATCTGTAATTGAGATACAAGATAATATTGTTCTAATATATTAAAAACCTAAATAGCTTATGGTATATATATGATTGGGTATCTTATCTTGATAACACTATTGATACAGTCTAATTTATAAAAATTATCAATATTTGGGTTCTAATTGTTCACGTAGAGACATATATGAGTGGGAGTATCGTATACAATAAGATTGTATAAGACTTTATTACAAAAAATTTAATCCTTCTTTATAAATCATTTAATTAAGAAAATTAATATTGCACACGATAATCATATTCGAATCGATCTTAACATTGAGTGAGTTATGAACTCCTCATGTGAGTACTTGTCTTTTGATTTGTATGGAGGAAAATGACTTTAGTAGCCCAAAATCTACCAATTTAGTGACTTGACCAAATAGGAATCTCCTTCCCATATAAGGCAGGTAGATGAATAGTTTTCTTAATTATGGATCTTATTACTTGAACAATGGATTCCACCCTTTCACTTAAAAGACTTAGTTTATGATTGGATTATAAATAAATTATTCATTGTAGCTTTACAACAATTATTCATTGTAGCCTATAGATTTGTCCTTCACTAAAGCCATTATTAACATGTATTGATGTGAACCAAGAGACATCAATTATACAGTATACTAAAAAAAAATGCTGTTGAAATTATCAAAAGATATTTTAATTCATGCCACATTGAAGAAAAATGAAGTTTCATTATTATAATTTTTTTGTGGATTACAATTTAGGGTAATTTAGAGTTATTGTATTTCATTAATATATTTTAAGACTTTTTATTTACTTTAGGTTACATTTACATAATGGTTAATTATGACCCTAAAGTATGAATGTTACATAATGGTGAATAGTTTCATTTTGAGGCTATATAAACCCATGTATGTTGTATTTGTAAGAAGACTTGAAAAATATAGTAAAAAAAAGTATTTGACTAAGTTTCTTTGCAATTCTATGTAGTTTAGGTTGCATGTTGAATCATTCAAGCTCGACATGATCAATCGTGCTTGTGGAGTGATTCGAATCTCAAACAAGTGTTCTTGCGTTGAGATATTTGATCAACAAGAATCATTCAAGCTAGACATGATCGATCTTGCTTGTGTAGTGATTCGAATCTCAATCAATGTTCTTGTCTTGAGATATTCAATCAACAAGGTAATCCGAATCTTACTCTTTTTGTAGTGATTTCTTATCACGTATGTTTGTCATAAGCTTTAACTATAAAATTTATATAAAAAAAAATCTATAACAACAATCACTCCGATAACAATTGAAGCAATGAAGTGCATTCAACTTATAATCAATTAATCAATTTTGAAATTGAAGAAAGCGATACAAAATTAATCTAAAATGATTGAAAATAAATATTTTTAGAACATACAAAAGCTAAATATCTTTCTAACATCATAATAAGAGCAATTCGATAAATAATCCTTAAACTATTGTTCTTAAAGTAGAGTAGAATTCATACAAAAGACAAACACTTAAAAATAGTTTTTTAAGTAAAAAATAATAATAAGGAAGTCAAGCTGGGTCGCCAACCATTTAGACCCAAAATGATAGGATTCAAGATTAAGTAATAAAAGGAAGTCAAGCTCACTAGGTTTGGACTGGTCACCTTGGTGCCAAAGCCCTACGCCAAGCTCGAGGGTCAAAACTCTCTGTCAAGCTTTCTCGATGCTCTTTTTCAAAAATCAATCAAGTGATAAGATAATCTTATAGAGAAACAATTTGATATAGGTAATTTCCTTAAAATGAACCAGAGATCTCAAGTTCATAGTAAGTTACGTTACCCTATGTCATTTTAGTTAATTTAAGCATTAGACTTTGTTTGGCAGCCGATACCAACGTAGACCGAGACTTTTTTGCGCATCAACACTACTTGTTGATATTTTTACTTTTATCCCTATTTCCCTTTTTCTTTAAAAATGTATACACAAATACAATATTAATTTCTTGTTGTGTGTTATATCAAAGCTATAATTCTAATAATTTTTTAGTTAAAAAATTGAAAGGATAAAAGATTTGAGTTTTTCTTAACCTTAAAAAGGTATTAGTGTTGAGAAAATAGAGCCAAATTTACAACAAACATAAATTTAAAACAATCCTTATTAAGTTAACAAATATACATTTGGAGTTACTTTCTCATCTCTTATCCCTTTTTATTCTCGGTTCTTATAACTTAAATATTTAACTTAAATATTTAGGTAGGTTGTTCTATTTATTTTAACCTTGAGTTTCAATTTTATTTAAAATATTCTAAATAAAACTAAAATTCGATTCAACGGCAACGGCATACATGACATGACTACTATGCATGAAAGAATTCATTTACAACGCATAAAACTTTATAATAAATGCATTAAAACAATATTGTTATGAAGAACATAGGGGAAAATAGATAACATGAGTTTAAGTAATGTCCTGATCTAACCTAAGAATCATTAAAAAATAACATGAATGCAACTACCTTAACCTTGGTTCCTTGGCCTTTAACGCGACATTGTCATCTGTAAATGGGTGTCTTACCTTTACTTGAAAATAAGAGTAGCACATGGTTTGAGTACTTTAATAGATACTCAGTAATTAATCCCACTGTTAGGGCTGGAAAATGAATCACGTGTAATATAGTGGGACCTATCATTTCATAAATGCATTGTGACATGGGTTTGGGCTTTGCTTTTCTGTCCGAGTAGGGTTGGATATGTTGTATTTCCCTACACACGACCCATGAATATGCACATTGACCACCAGGTGCGCTCGTATAAGAGTATTCTGTGGGCTGGCTCGTCGAGCTTGTGCACATTCACACTACCAAATACTATGAAGGGAAAAGACCCGCATAATATCATAAGGAACATAAATATTGTAAGGTATGTGTCTATACTAATCATAACGGGGAAGTATCTCGATGCACCTCCCATTAATAATACATGATTTTCTAATGTCTCATAGTCATATGATACATGAAGGTTCATGCATCAAATAACATCGAAAACATAACATTGTTCTATGACATAACATAATCCTATAATAGTGTATATGATATCATAGCATCACTTGTATGCAACATAATGTATACCATAGCATATACATAACATAGTATATGTCATACAATCATAAAACATGATACGTGTAGGAGCCACAGGTAGATATGTCCATTCCATGTCATCATTCCCACCATCTATTTAATTCTCCATTTTCACAAAATTTTCTATTTATTTGTTGGGGATGAGGGTAAGGAATTCATCCCAAGGAATTCGCGGGGATCAGATTCTCCATGGAGAATTTTTCGTTTATTATTCTTTAAAAAAAAATAGTCATTTTAAATAAATTTGTTAATGTATACCTTTTATTTTTCAATATAAACTATTAATTAGTTTTGATCACTCATGTTATTAGAAATTGGAGTAAAACCACCTTGCTCTCAATTAAACTTATTTCATCTACCTAGTAAACAAAATATAATTTTCAAATCTATGAAAATCCAAAAACACTACAAAAATAGTGATTAGTTTAAATAAACCATAATAACGTTGAATGCAACAAAAATAAAGCAACCCTAATGACATAAATAAATGAGTTCAATTAGAAAAAGAAAAAAAAAAACTAATTCAAATGTAAAAGACGTTTGTTATTACATAAATCAAACAAATGTAGAAAAAGAAAAAAAAAAAAAAACTAATCCAAATGTACAAGACATTTGTTATTACATAAATCAAACAAATGAAAGCAAGACATCCAACCCACACGAGCGTGGAAGACATAAAACCCATCCGGAGTTTGGAATAGAAAATATATAGATTTCTTAATCTTTAGAAATATATAAAACTTGGAAATGGAACTTAAAAAATCTTTCTTTGAGATGGGGCGGGAATGAGATGGGTCAAGCGAGTTAGGTGGGGACTAGAATGGAGAATAAATCTCTGTCTCCGGTCCTATTTATGTAATAGGGAAAAATTTCTCCTCACTCTTTCCCTCATTCCCTGTTCAAAGACTACCATGGAGAAATACATTTTGAACACTCAACTGATGAGTGAACCATTTTCGAGAAGAAGCAATAGTGAGTAAGCAACGAAGTGTAGTAAACTTTGTTGTAGGAGAAAATGTCTCTTTGTAATCAATACCTTCAACCTGAGTATATCCCTTTACTACCGGCCAAACTTTATAACGTTCAACAGAACCATCAGAGTTGTATTTAATCTTGTACACCAAACGATAGCCAATAGCTTTGTGGCCAGGTGGTAGAGGAATAAGAGACCAAGTATGATTACGTTCCAAAGTTGCAATTTCAGCATTCATAGTTTGCTGTCATAATGGGTCGCCAATTGCCTCATCATAAGTTTTAAGTTCTGTCTGGCTATAATAAGAGATAGAAAAGCACGTTGAGTAGGAGAAAAACTCGAGAATGAAAGGTAATGATGAAGGGGATGCCTGGTGCCCGTGTTGGGACTTGAGCTGGAGGTTAAATAATTGGCTGCATAAGACATCTCATAATCATTATGCAAAGCTGGAGGCTGTTTGGTACGAGTAGAACATTAGAGTGGAACTGGTGTATCCGGTGGCATAGGATTAGAATTAGTGGTGAATATGGAGAAGGAATAGAATGCGGAGGAGATGACAAAATAGAGGTGGGATAGGATTAGAATAGATGTTTGAGTAGGATGAATCATGAAATGGTAAAACGAGAATCGAAGGAGCTAATGTCAACGTTTGTGAAGCTGATGAAAAAGGAAAATCATCTTCACAAAATTTAACATCACGACAGATAAAGAATTTGTGAGATTGCACGTCATACAACTTGTAACCTTTGTGACCACAAGAATATCCTACGAAAACACAAGGAATTGCCCGAGGTTCAAATTTTTGCTTAGGATGTACTATAGTTGCATAACATTTACATTAAAAAACTTTAAGATGATGAAATGTAGGTGATTGTTTGTAGACTGCTTCAATGGGTGTCTTGTTAGATAAAAATGGTGATGATGTTCTATTTATAAGATAAACAACAATTAAAATGCACTCTCCCCAAAAATTAAGTGGAAGCTGTGATGTGACTGAAAGAGGAGAGACCTAGCAACATTTAGGATATGACGATTCTTACGCTCTACGACTCCATTTTGTTGTGGAGTATAGACACAATTGTGCTTAAATTCAATGCCACAAGAAGTAAAAAATGGTCGTAAAGACAGGAACTCAGTCCCATTGTCTGATCGTACTGTTTTGATAGTAGTATGAAATTGAGTTTAAACGAATTTAACAAAGTTCATTAACAAATGATGTACTTCTGATTTATGTTGCATAAGAAAAACCCAAGTACATCGAGTAAAATCATCAACAATAGTGATAAGAAAACGCAAACTAGAATGACTAGAAACTTTATGAGATCCCCAAACATCAGAATGTAACATATCAAAGGTAGAATGTGTTGTTATTGAGCATCTTGAAAAATAAAAAAAAATAAAAAAAACCTAGTTTGTTTTGCTAACGAGCAAATACTACCGTTATGAGAAAAAGTATCATTATTAAGATGAAATTGATCCGTTAGAAATTTAAAACGAGAAAAAAAAAAATGACCTAGGCGTAAATGCCAGAAATTAGATGATTGAGATACTTGATTAGTTGAAGATTTGATTGGAGATTAAGAAATATGACAGAGACCTCCAAATTGTTTACCCAAACCAATCATCTTCTCCGTAGCCAAGTCCTGCATAACACAAGAATCAGGATAGAAGGTTACACAACATTTCAAGTCATTGGTAAGTTTGCTAATGGACAACATGTTTATATTGAATGAAGGCGTATTGTTTAATTTAAGATCAGGATTACAGAAAACATTGACGGTAAGTGACATATGTGTTGTCCCTCTATTAGGCAAGTTTATTGTAGAATGATTGCAGCCTTTGGTTCAATCATAACAAAAGCTTTGAATATTATATGATTCGAAGCTCTAATATTGAGAATCCAAGAATTAGAACTAACAGAGTTAATGGACAATGTAGGTACTAGAAATAATCCATGAATTAGATCGGTCACGACTCAATTTTTGAGGTTTCGAGAAATCGAACCGCGACAAAAAGATAAATTTTGAAAAGACATACAACACCTGTCCGAAGAGAATACAACTAATTGATGTCGTATGTGAAATACAACTAACAGACATTCGGGGTCAACATCCGTTACTAGTGTCTCTTCTAGACTCATTTATAAAACCAAAAAGTCATTTTGGTTGCTAATTACATGGTGTTTCCCTCCAAGAGTGGATCAAAAGTTCCTTTTTTTTATTCTTTGTAACAACCAAAGACCACCCACTACTGAAAAGGATAAATTTTGCCAAAGTTTAAAAGGCATACTAACTCCTATGGTAAGAAATTTAAAGTTATTTATAAATGAAAAATTTAATGTGATCCAAATTGCTGGGTAGGTCTTAAAGTTCTAATTGATTCTCATTAACCATCTACTTTTTTAATCCTTAGTGTCTCTTTGAGAGATATTTATAAAATAAAAAAGATGCTTTGGTCGAGCGATTAAAACGTGTTGCTGCTAAGTGCATGGGGTTTTCCTTTGAGAGTCCGATTCTCTCATGAGATGATTTTTTTTTTTTTGTAATAGCCAAAAACCACTGCTAAAAGATATTATCAGCTTTGGCTTGTTACCTCACGATCTCATAATGGTTTCCACATACTTATTATAAGAAATGCTTCGTTCCCCTCTCCAACTGATGTTGGATCTGCACAACACAATTTTTGAGGTTTCGAGAAATCGAACCGCGACGAAAGGATAAACTTTGCGCAATTTAAAAGACATAAAACAAGTGTGTTAAAAATTCCAAGTTATTTAGGAACAAAAAAAAAAAAAAGGCACATGATACAAAAGAATTCAGAATCAACCTAAAAAAAAATACAACTAATTGATATCCCAGGTCGTATACAACTAACAAACACTCTAGGTCAACACCTCTCTTTGATAGTAGATCTCCCGAGCACCTCCCCAACTTCACTGGTACTTGAAAAGGAAAGGGATAAAGGGGTAACTATAAAATTATACTTAGTAGCCAACCTACTTGTAGGCTCTCATGCATCCTTCTTCTACTAGGTCTACACGACTTTCCTTTGGTCTATAGGAAGTTTCGACTTACCCTTACCGAGCTCTAAGCTACCGTGTAGGGCTCAAAGTTCTAATTGATTCCTCATTAATCATCTACCTTTGTAGTCATTAGTGTCTTTTAGAGACTCGTTCCTAATAAAATAAGAGTTACTTGGACGAGTGGTTAAGCCATGTGCCTGCTAAGTACATGGGTTTTCGTGCGAGAGTTTGAATCTCTCAGACGAAGAAATGTTCCTCTATTTATACTAGCCAAAGACCATCGCTAAAAGATATTGTCCACTTTGGCCCATTACCTCACGATCTCATAGAGGTATCCACACCCTTATTATAAGGAAGTCTTCGTTCCCTCTCCAAACGATGTTGGATATGTCATGGCCCAATTTTAGAGGTTTCAAGAAATCGAACCGAGAAGATAAATTTTTCACACCTTAAAGGTCATACATCACTTGTGCAATAAATTTCAAGTTATTTACAAACACAAAAAAGGGCATGGGATAAAAAATAATTCAAAATCAACCCAAAAAATTATACAACTAATTGATGTCCGAGGTCGAATACAACTAACAGACACTTCGAGTCGACACACCTCTGTGATAGTAGAGCTCCTGGGCATCTCCCCACCTTGACCAGTACCTGAAATGGAAAAGGAGAAAGGGGTAAGTATAAAAATATACTTAGTAACCAACCTACGTGTAGGTTTTTATCGCTTCCTTCTTCTAATAGGTTTCCATGATTTTCTTTGATTTATATGAAGTTCGGGCTTACACTTTAGTGCGCTGTAAGCTACCGTGTAGGTCTTAAAGTTCTAATTGATTTCTCACTAATAATCTACCTTTGTAGTCCCTAGTGCCTCTTTAAGACTAGTTGCTAAAACAAAAAAATTTGCTTTGACCGAGTGGTTAAGGTGTGTGCTTGTTATGAACATGGGGTTTCCCCACGAGTGTTTGAATCTCACTTTTGCTCGTTACCTCACTATCTCGTAGAGGTTTACACACTTTTATAAGGAATGCTTCATTCCTTTCAACAACTGATGAGGGATCTGTCACAACCAAATTTTTGAGTTTTCGAGAAATCAAACAACGACGAAAGCATAAATTTTTGCGTAGTTTAAAGACATATAATACATAGGGATCTGTCACAATAAAATTCTTGAGGTTTTGAGAAATAAAACAGAGACGAATGGATAGCACACTTTAAAAGACATACAACACCTGTGTTGCAAATTTCAAGTTATTTACAAACGGAAAAAAGGGCATGGGATACAAAAGAATTCAAAATCAACCAAAAAAATTATACAACTAATTGATGTCTCAGGTCGAATACAACTAACATACACTTCGAGTCGACACCCCTCTGTGATAGTAGAGCTCCCGAGCATCTCCCCACCTTGACCAGTACCTGAATTAGAAAAGGAGAAAGGGCTAGGTATAAAAATGTACTTAGTAACCAACCTACTTGTAGTCCTTTATCACTTCCTTCTTCTGCTAGGTTTTCACGACTTTTCTTTTGTCTATAGGAAGTTTGGCCTTACCATTTACTGGGCTCTAAGCTACCGTGTAGGTCTCGAAGTTCTAATTGATTCCTCATTAATCATCTACTTTTGTTTTCCCTAGCGCCTCTTCGAGATTCATTCCTAACACAAAAATGTCACTTTGGGCGAGTGGTTACGACATGTGCTTGCTAAGTACATGAGGTTTCCCTCGAGAATCGAATCTCTCATGTGACAAAAAGTTCAATTTTCTTGTACTAGCCAAAGACCACTGCTAAAAGATATTGTCCGCTTTAGCCCAATACCTCACGATCTCATAGAGGTATTCACACTATATATAAGGAATGCTTCGATCCCCTCTCAAACCGATGTTGGATCTGTCATGATCTAATTTTAGAGGTTTCGAGCAATCGAACTGCGACAGAAAGATAAATTTTGCACGCTTTAAAAGACATACAACACCTGTGTTGAAAATTTCAAGTTATTTACAAACGGAAAAAAGGGCATCGGATACAAAAGAATTCAAAATCAACCAAAAAATTATACAACTAATTGATGTCCCACGTCGAATACAACTAACATACTCTCCGGGTCGACACCCCTCTGTGATAGTAGAGCTCCTGAGCATCTCCCCACGTTGACCAGTCTTTGAACTAGAAAAGCATAACTTGTAGGCCCTCATCACTTCCTTCTTCTAATAGGTTTCAACGACTTTCCTTTGACCTATAGGAAGTTCGGGCTTACCCTTTATTGCACTCTAAGCTACCGTGTAGGTCTTGAAGTTCTAATTGAATCCTCATTAATCATCTACCTTTGGTGTACCTAGTGATTCTTCGAGATTCATTCCTAAAACAAAAAAGTGACTTCGGCTAAGTGGTTAAGGCGTGTGCTTGCTAAGTATATGGAGTTTTATTGCGAGAGTTGAACTCTTTTAGGCCACGAAAAGGTCCTTTTTTTTTTTTTTTTTTTTGTAGTAGCCAAAGGCCACCGCTAAAAGATATTGACCGCTTTTGCCGGTTACCTCATGATTCACACCCTTATTATAAGGAATGCTTGGTTTTCCTTCCCAACAAATGTTGGATCGGTCGAAAAGATCAATTTTGCACACTTTAAAAGACTTACAACACCTGTGTGGGCCTCGCATACAAAAGAATTTAAAATCAACGAAAAAAATTACACAACTAACTGATGTCCCAAGTCGAATACAACTAACATACACTCCAGGTCGCACCCCTTTGTGATAGTAGTGCTCCCGAGAATTTTCTCACCTTAACCAGTATTTGAAATAGTAAACAACCTACTTGTAGGCCATCCTTGCTTCCTTCTTCTACTAGGTTTCCACGACTTTCCTTTGGGCTATAGCAAGTTTGGGCTTATCCTTTACTGCGCTTTAAGCTACCGTGTAGGTCTCGAAGTTCTAATTGAATCCTCATTAATCATCTACCTTTGTTGTCCTTCGTGCGTCTTCGAGATTGGTTCGTAAAAAAAAAAAGTTGCTTTGGATGAGTGGTTAAGGCTTGTGCCATGCTAAGTACATGGAATTTCCTCGCAAGAGTTTGAATCTCCTAGTTAACGAAAAGTTCATTTTTTCTGTACTAGCCACTTTAAAAGACATAGAAAACCTGTGTCGCAAATTTCAAGTTATTTACAGACAGAAACTCCAGGTCGACACCCCTCTGTGATAGTAGAGCTTTCGAGCATCTCCCCACCTTGACCAGTACTGAACTAGAAAAGGAGAAAGGTGTAAGTATAAAAATCGACACCCCTCTGTGATAGTAGAGCTTTCGAGCATCTCCTCACCTTGACCAGTACTTGAACTAGAAAAGGAGAAAGGTGTAAGTATAAAAATATACTTAGTAACCAACCTACTTGTAGGCCCTCATTGCTTCTTCCTTCCACTAGGTTTCCACGACATTCCTTTGGTCTGTAGGAAGTTTGGGATTACCCTTTACTACGCTCTAAGCTACCGTGTAGGTCCCGAAGTTCTAATTGATTCCTCACTAATCATCTACTCTTGTTGTCCTTAGTACCTCTTCGATATTCATTCTTAAAAAAAAAGTTGCTTTGGCCGAGTGGTTAAGGTAAGTACATGGGATTTCCTCATGAGAGTTCGAATCTACCAGGCCACTAAAAGTTCATATTTTTGTACTAGCCAAAGGCCACAAATAAAAGATGTTGCCCACTTGGCCCAAGTATTCACACCTTGTTATAAGGACTTCTTCGTTCACCTTATAAATTTTGCACACTTTAAAAGACTTACAAGATAAATTTTGCACACTTTAAAAGACTTACAAGATAAATTTTGCACACTTTAAAAGACTTACAAGATAAATTTTGCACACTTTAAAAGACATACAACACCAATCAACCAAAAAAATTATACAACTAATTGAACTAAAATAATTTCTTTCACTTCTGAAGCCCAATAATTCGATTCGGAGTTAGGAGTTAGGACACTAAGATTTAAGGTCATTTCTTAACTTTGCTCTCCATTTCTAAGTTCGTAGCCTTCGTAGTAGCTTCATCGATGTTACCTACAAAATAAGATGAAGCTACCTACCAAATAAAAGCCTTGTTCGGGAAGACCATCTAATTCTTCGGAAAAAATTAATTTAAACCCTCTAAGAATTCCCTCCAACTATTATTGAAAAATAACTAATAAAATTTCGTGGAGTTGAAGGGAAATATCCCAATACATGTCTTATTTTTCAATAAGACATATTTGCAGCAAAAACTAAGACCATTCCAATGCTCCTTTTCGCCATGCATAAACTAAACCGACAATTAGGATAAACACGAAAATTAAAGCTTCTAAAAGACGGATACCCCTAATACATCAAAACTCATTGCCCATGGATAAAGAAAAACATTTTGCACACTTTAAAAGACATACAACACCTATGTCAGAAATTCCAAGATATTTACAAATGGAAAAAAGGGCTTGGGATAGAAAAGAATACAAAATCAACCAAAAAAAATTATATAACTAATTGATGTCCCAGGTCGAATACAACTAACATACACTCTGGGTCGACAACCCTATGTGATAGTAGAGCTTCCGTGCATCTCCCCACCTTGACCAGTACATGATCTAGAAAAGGAGAAAGGTGTAAGTATAAAAATATACTTAGTAACAACCCTACATGTAGGCCCTCATCGCTTGCTTCTTCAACTAGGTTTCCACCACTTTCCTTTGATCTATAGGAAGTTCGGGCTTATCCTTTACTGCGCTCTAGGCTACCTTGTAGGTCCTGAAGTTCTAATTGATTCCTAATTAATCATCTACCTTTGTTGTCCCTAGTGTCTCTTCAAGATTCGTTCCAAAAAACAAAAAAGTCGCTTTAGTCAAGTGGTTAAGGCGTGTGCCTACTAAGTACATAGGATTTTCCCGCGAGAGTTTGAATCTCTTCGGCGACGAAAAGTTCATTTTTTTGTACTAGCCAAAGGTCATCGTTAAAAGATATTGGAAAAGATAAATTTTAACACTTTAAAAGACATACAACACCTATGTCAGAAATTTCAAGTTATTTACAAACCGGAAACAAAATCAACCCAAAAAATTATACAACTTATTGATGTCCCACGTCGAATTCAACTAACATACACTCCGATTCGACACCCCTCTATGATAGTAGAGCTCTCGAGCATCTCCCCACCTTGACCAGTACCTGAACTAGAAAAGAAGAAAGGTGTAAGTATAAAAATATACTTAGTACCATCCTACTTGTAAGCCGTCATCGCTTCCTTCTTCTACTAGGTTTCCACGACTTTCCTTTTGTTATCTTGGAAGTTCGGGCTTAGTCTTTATTGCGCTCTAAGCTACCGTTTAGGTCTAGAAGTTCTAATTGATTCCTCATTAATCATCTACCTTTGTTGTCCCTAGTGTCTCTTCGAGGTTCATTCCTAAAATAAAAAAGTTGCTTTGGTTGAGTGGTTAAGGTGTTTGCTAGCTTAGTACATGGGGTCTCCCCGTGAGAGTTCAAATCTCTTGAGCAACGAAAAGTTCAAAAGCTTACCATGTAGGTCCCAAATTTCTAATTTATTCCTCATTAATCATTCACCTTTGTTGTCCCTAGTGTCTTTTCAAGATTCATTCCTTAAAAAACAAAAAGGTTGCTTTGGTTGAGTGGTTAATGCGTGTGCTTGCTAAGTAAATGAGATTTTTCGTGAGAGTTTGAATCTCTTAGGCGATGAAAAGTTCATTTTTTTGTAATTTTTTTTTACTAGGAACAAGCCACCCCTATGCTTGCTAAGTAAATGAGATTTTTCGTGAGAGTTTGAATCTCTTAGGCGATGAAAAGTTCATTTTTTTGTAATTTTTTTTTACTAGGAACAAGCCACCCCTAAAAGATAATGTCCACTTTGGCCCGTTACCTTACGGTCTCATAGAGGTGTTCACACACTTATATATGGGATGTTTCGTTCCCCTCTCAAACCGATGTTGGATCTGGGATCGACTTGAGATGAAAAGATAAATTTTTTTACACTTAAAAAGACATAAAACACCTGTGTTAGAAATTTCAAGTTATTTACAAACGGGAAAAAGGGCTTGGGATATAAAAGAATTCAAAAATCAACCCAAAAAATTATACAACTAATATATGTCCTAGGTCGAATACAACTAACATACACTCCGGGTCGACACCCCTTTGTGATTGTAGAGCTCCCCAGCATCTCCCCACCTTGACCAGTACCTGAACTAAAAAAATTTGAAAGGTGTAAATATAAAAATATACTTGGTAACCATCCTACTTGTAGGCCCTCATCGCTTCCTTCTTCTACTAGGTCTCCACAACTTTTCTTTGGTCTATAGGAAGTTTGGGATTACCCTTTACTGCGCTCTGAGCTACTGTGTAGGTCCCGAAGTTCTAATTGATTCCTCATTAATTATCTACCTTTGTTGTCCCTAGTGCCTCTTTGATATTCATTCCTTAAAAAAAAGTCACTTTGGTCGAGTGGTTAAGGCATGTGCCTGCTAAGTACATATGGATTCGCTCCGAGAGTTCAAAATTCTTAGGTGACATAACGTTCTATTTTTGTACTAGCCAAAGGCCACCGCTAAAAGATATTGTCCAATTTGGGGCTCGTTACCTCACGATCTCATAGAGGTATTCACACCTTTACATATTTGGAATGCTTCGTTCCCCTCTCAAACCTATGTTGGAGGTCTCATAGAGGTATTCACACCTTTATATATTTGGAATGCTTCGTTCCCCTCTCAAACTGATGTTGAATCTTGGATCCAACTGCAATGAAAAGATAAAATTTTCACACTTTAAAAGATATATAACACCTTTTTTCGAAATTTCTAGTTATTTACAAACACGAAAAAGGGCTTGGGATACAAAAGAATTCAAAATCAACCAAAAAAATTATACAACCAATAGATGTCCCATGTCGAATAAAACTAAAATACACTCCAGGTCGACACCTTGACCAGTACTTGAACTAAAAGAGGAGAAAGGTGGAAGTATAAAAATATACTTAGTAACCAACCTCCTTGTAGGCTCTCATCGCTTCTTTCTTCTACTAGGTTTCCACGACTTTCCTTTGGTCTATAGGAAGTTTGGGCTTACCCTTTATTGCGCCCTAAAGCTACCATGTAGGTCCCGAATTTCTAATTTATTCCTCATTAATCATTTACCTTTGTTGTCCCTAGTGTCTCTTCAAGATTCATTCCTTAAAAAAAAAAGTTGCTATGGCGGAGTGGTTTACGCATGTGCCTGTTAAGTACATGAGATTTCTCCGCGAGAGTTCGAATTTTTCAGGCGACGAAAAGTTCATTTTTTTGTACTAGCCACAGGCAACCGCTAAAAGATAATGTTAGCTTTGGCCCATTACCTCACGATCTCGTAGTGGTATTCACACCCTTATATATGGAATGCTTCGTTCCCCTCTCAAATCGATCTTTGATCTGGGATCGAACGGCGATGAAAAGATAAATTTTTTTACACTTCAAACGACATAGAACACCTATGTCAGAAATTTCGAGTTATTTACAAACGGGAAAAAGGGTTTCGGATACAAAAAAATTCAAAATCAACCAAAAAATTATACAACTAATAGATGTCCTAGGTCGAATACAACTAACATACACTCCGGGTCGACACCCCTTTGTGATACTAGATCTCCCCCAATATCTCCCCACCTTGACGAGTACCTAAACTAAAAAATTTGAAAGGGGTAAGTATAAAAATATACTTAGTAACCATCCTACTTGTAGGCCTTCATTGCTTCCTTCTTCTTCCACAACTTTTCTTTGGTCTATAGGAAGTTCGGGCGTACCCTTTACTGCGCTCTAAGCTACCGTATAGGTTCCGAAGTTCTA
Source organism: Cucurbita pepo subsp. pepo (assembly GCF_057944985.1). Taxonomy (NCBI): domain Eukaryota; kingdom Viridiplantae; phylum Streptophyta; class Magnoliopsida; order Cucurbitales; family Cucurbitaceae; genus Cucurbita; species Cucurbita pepo. The sequence continues at coordinate 2,910,899 of NC_141813.1, read as the reverse complement.
ATTGATTCCTCATTAATCATCTACCTTTGTTATCCCTAGTGCCTCTTTGAGATTCATTCCTTAGAAAAAAAAGTTGCTTTGGCCTAGTGTTTAAGATGTGTGCTTGCGAAGTACATGGGGTTTCCCTGCGAGATTTCGAATCTCTCAGGTGACGAAAAGTTCATTTTTTTGTACTAGCCAAAGGCCACCGCTAAAAGATATTGTCAACTTTGGGGCCCGTTACCCCACAGTCTCATAGAGGTATTCACACCCTTATATGTGGAATTCTTCGTTTCTTGAATCTGGGATCGAACTGTGATGAAAAGATAAAATTTTCACACTTTAAAAGACATATAACACCTTTGTCAGAAATTTCAAGTTGTTTACAAACGGAAAAAAGAATTCAAAATCAACCCAAAAAATTATACAACCAATAGATGAGTGATACAAAAGAATTCAAAATCAACCCAAAAAATTATACAACTAATAGATGTCCCAGGTCGAATACAACTAACATACACTTTGGGTCGACACCCCTCTGTGATAGTAGAGCTCCCGAGCATCTCCCCACCTTGACCAGTACGTGAACTAGAAAATGAGAAAGATGTAAGTATAAAAATATACTTAGTAACCAACCTACTTGTAGGCCCTCATCGCTTCCTTCTTCTACTAGGTTTCCACGACTTTCCTTTGGTCTATAGGAAGTTTGGTCTTACCCTTTACTGCGCAATAAGCTACCGTGTAGATCCCGAAGTTCTAATTGATTCCTCATTAATCATCTACCTTTGACAACTTATTCTAATCTAAGACTAGGAATTTAAATATGAGCCTGCCCTATGTACGGTCCACAGTCTCTCTTTGCTCAAATACACCTTGTTCATAGTCTACGGTTTCTCGTACATATTCGGTAGCGCCTTCAACAGATCTGACGTTGTCTTCTCCTTGATGATGTTGAAAGTCACGTTTGTGGATAGCGTCAACCAGATCAACCCTAAGTCATGACGATCTTTGAGCTTCTACTACTCCGTGGTCATGGTGTTCGGCTTCACCCCCAACAGGGATTCATGAAGATCTTTCTGGTACAGATAACTTCAATCTGCATTTTCCAGAAATCGAAATCGGATCCATCGAACTTCTCAACTACAATCTTTGAACTTTCCATCTTCACAGATCGTGGTAAATTTTGCCTAGCTCTGATATGAGTTGTTAGGATCGCACAACGATGCACACACTCGATCAAGATGAACACAAAGAAATAGGATATATATATACATGGTTTCAGTTTACTAAATATAGCTTTAACAGATTTAACTGCCTACAAAATATAATCGACCAAATATATCTTTACCAAATCTTTACGAAATATCTACCATATATATCTGTACCAAATCTTTACGAAATATCTATTTTATATATCTCTACCAGATCTTTTACTAGAAATAAGCATTAGGCCTCATATCCTAATATTCTCTCATTTGTAGACTCATCCAACCAACCAAGAATTTCATTCTAAATCTTCCTTGCACCATACAAATTGAGGCTTTGCCCAACCGTTCCAACATCAACACATTTTGTCAACATGTTTGCTGGATTCTTTGCACCCTTTATCTCTACCAAACACATCACCATCTTCCACTAACCTGCGAGTGAAATGGTATCGCCTTTTGTGTTTTGTCTTTGAATGATAGATCGGGTTCTTCACCAACTGTATGACACACTAACTATCTGTATAAAGAATCTTCTCGTGCTGCTTCTTGTCCAATTCTTCTAGATAGTCTGTCATCCATATCATCTCCTTTTCAGGTTCAGCTATTGCCACGTACTCAGCCTCAATAGTTGGAAGACCAATGCATTTTTGAAGCTTAGACATCCTATCATCCATGGCTTGCTCCCATTTGGTTGTATCCTCCAACTGTAGGGCCTCATCAAAGGGCTCTGGTTCCCCTTCATCAGTCAGCAACATATAGTGTAATGACGGGACATACCTATCTAGTACTCTGATAGCTCTAGATGATCTTTTCAACACCTGCTCAGGTGTCACTTGCTCCGCCTTTGGTTCCTTAGCAACAGACTCAGGAGTTTCTTGAGTATTTGCTACAACATCACTAGGTGAATCTTTCAGCAACTCAACCTTAATCCCACTTGCTTTGTTGTCTTGAAACATTTCTTCTCTTTGTCCTTGTATATGACATTTTCATCAAAAGTCACGTCACAGTATCTCAGGACTTTTTGGTTCTTGTCATCCCAAAATAACATTTCACAGGCTGAGCGTCAAGCTTGTCACTCTTCTCTAGATCAACATGAACATACGCAGTACAACAAAAAGTTCTCAAGTGAGAGTACTTGAGTTCTTTTCTTGTCCATACTTCTTCTGGCAACTTGAACTCAAAGGGTATTGATGACCCTCTATTGGAAATCCATAATGTCTTTGGAAATCCATAATGAACATGAACATTTGCTTAGAACGTCTTTGGAAATCCATAATGAATCCTCATATACTCTTTTGCCACTCATTCAATGTTCTGTTCATTCTTTCAACAACACCATTTTGTCTTGGTTTACCAGGAATTGTCTTCATTAATCGAATTTCCTCAGCTGCACAACATAATTTGAATTCTAACTTGTCGTACTCAACTCCATTACTAGACCTCAGGCATTTGATCTTCAAGCCGGTCTGATTTTCAACTTCAACTTTCCACTTCACTTCTTGAAGGTGGCAAACACATCTAACTTGCGTTTCAAGAAACAAATCCACACATTCCTATTGAAATCATCGATGAATGTGACATAAAACTTTGATGCACCAAGTGATAGAACTGGAGATGGTCCGCAAACGTCTGTATGGACCATTTCCAACCACACTTTCTTCAATTCTCTTGTAGTCTTTGTGAAGCTATCTCATTTCTGTTTGCTCATAATGCAGTTCTCACAAGGACGATTTCAGACCTTCCAAAACTTCTTTCGCAGCCAACATCTTTATTCCTTTGACGTTCATATGTCCAAGTTTATTGTGTCATAGACTTGAGTTTGAAGCACTCTCAGCAACAATAACCATGTTCATACACCCTGCAGTGGTGTATAAGGTTCCAGATTTTGTGCCACGCGCTACCACCATAACACCCTTCACAATCTTCCACGAACTCTTCCCAAACTCTGTTGCATAACCTGTGTTGTCCAACTAACCAATAGAGATCAGGTTCTTATTGAGACTAAGAATGTACCTGACATCCTTTAATGTCCAGTGATTTCCTGCCGAAGTTTTTATGAAGACATCCCCTTTTCCTTCAATCTCCAAATCTTGGCTGTTGGCAAGATACACCTTCTCGAAATTTTCAGACTTGAAATTTGGAAATAGCTCTTTATTTGGTGATGAATGAAAAGATGCACCTGAATCCAAAATTCTAGATTCAGTTAGACTGTCCACGCTGAGGATTAGGGAATCTCCAATGTCTTATGCTGAATCTATAGAATCATCATCATCTTCTAATTTGTGATTCTGCTTCGTTTTTGGTCTTGTACAACGGTCCAAAAGTGACATTTTTCTCCACAATTCCAACATGTTATGTTTGATCTGTTTGGAAAATTTTCATGGTTTGATTTTTATCGATCTTTGTTTAAGTCCTTCAATTTACTTCTTCCCCTTTGGTCAACACTGAGAGCACCACTAGATGAATCCCTAATTTCTCGTTTGTGAATACTTTCGCTGAGAGCTACATCTTGGATTTCAGCGACTTTAGCTTCTCAATCTCTGAGAACTACTGATCGAAGCAACAACAGTATCCCACGACTCGGGTAAACATGACATCAAAATCAGTGCCTTAATTTCATCTTCAAAATTAATTTTCACTAAACTCGATTGACTTACAATCATATTGAATTCGTTTATATGATCAATAACAAATCCACCTTCAGACATTTGTAGATTGAACAATCTCTGCCGCAGTGGTCTTTGGTTGTTACAAAAAAAAAAAAAAAAAAAAAAAAAAAAAAAAAAAAAAAAAAAAAAAAAAAAAAACTTTTCATCAACTCTGGCGGGGAAACACCATGTAATAGCAAGCACACACTATAACCACTCAATCAAAGTGACCTTTTGGTTTTATGGATGAGTCTTGAAAATACATTAGGGACTACACACAAGGGTGTCAGCCCAAAATGTCTGTTAGTTGTATTGGACGTTTGACATCAATTAGTTCTATTCTTTTTGGGGTTCATTTTGAATTCCTTTGTATCCCATGCCCTTTTCTATTTGTAAATAACTTAGAATTTCGGACAAGTGTTGTATGTCTTTTCAAAATCCATCTTTTCATCGCGGTTTGATTTCTCGAAACCTTAAAAATTGGGTCGTGACAGATCTAATTCATGGATTATTCCCAGTATCTACATTATCCATTAACTCTGCTAGTTCTAATTCATGGATTCTCGATAGTGGAGCTGCGAATCATATAATATATAAAGCTTCTGTTATGAATGAACCAAATACTGCAATCATTTCTACAATAAACTTGCCTAATGAGTGAGAACACATGTGTCACTTACCGTCAATGTTTTCTTTAATCCTCTTTAATCCTGGCCTTAAATTAAACAATATTTTATGTGTGTCTTCATTCAATTTAAACATGTTGTCCATTAGCAAACTTACCAATGACTTAAAATGGTGTGTCACCTTCTATCTTGATTCTTGTGTTATGCAGGACTTGGTTACAGTGAAGATGATTGGCTCAGGTAAACAATTTGGAAATCTCTATCATATTTCTTCATCTTCAATCAAATCTTAAAGTCATCAAGGTATCTCAATCATCCGATTTTTGGCATCTAAGTCTAGGTCATTCTACTTTTCTCGTTTTAAATTTATAGCTGATCAATTTCATGTTAATAAAAGGCACATAAAAAATGAGGTTAGTGAAAGATAAAGAAAAGAAAAATCAGAAAAGAAAAGAAGAGAAAAGAAGGGAAAGGAAAAGAAAAGAAAGTAGAGAGAAGAGATAAAGTTCTAGAGAGACGGAAGTAACCATCGTTTCGGCCATGAGGAGTCCGATTCCGATTGAGCTTTCTTCTTCACAAAATCTCAAAGAGAAGTACCTTGAACCCTTGAATCACACAAAACCATCAAGAAACGAGGAAGATCCGAAGGTAAGTTCTTGAATTTTTATTCTCGAATTTCCTTCAGATCCACAAGAAATATTAGGAGTTATGTTCTGAAATTTAAGTATGTTAATTTAGAGAGTATTGCGCCCATAATGAAAGAAGGAAATTATAGATTGAATTTAACTCATTCATGTGTGCTGATTTTCTTATGGTTAACTCAAAATAGGTCCAGCCTCATGTGAAACTTTTTATTTTATTTTATTTTATTTTATTTAAGGAAAATGAAAGAATAATGAACCAGCAATAATTGTACACTCCTAAAGTAAAATTCTCTTTCATAAAAAATATTTTCTTCTTTAAAAGAACAAAGAAGAAAATGAGAGAGAGGAGTAGCAAAGCCACTTTTCCATGAAAGAAAAATCCAGCAGCTTCTTCCCAAACATTCTCGAACTCTCATTGGGCTTATGAAATTTTTCAAAGACCCAAAGGTCACTATAGTCAATACTCCGATAAAGTCATATCGACGCAAGCTCATGAAATCAAATATTTAACACCCTTTGTAGCATTTGAAGAGGGAGGGTTCTCTCAGTCACCATGGACCCCAGTCCTAAGCATAAGGGATATGGGGAAGGTGACCGAGCCTGGGCAATTAGGAAACTAAACTATATAGGAAGGGATAGTAGTGGCTCGCTACTCGTTTTGCTTTAGCTATTAGCTCTTGCTTGTACTTCATAACATTTCAATATATCATTTATTATTTAATAATAGTTTTGATTATATTTATTTCCAATGTTAAGTTATCTACCGTAATAAAGGTTATTAGCATAAGCTTGAACAATATGTGAATGAAATATGAGATAATATTGTTCTAATATATCAATAACTTAAATAGTCTATAGTATATAGATATGATTGAGTGTCTTATCTTGATAATACTATTGATACTACCTAATTTGTAAAAATTACCAATAGTTTGATTCAAATTTTTCACGTAGAGACATGAGAGTGAAAGTATCGTATACAATAAGTTTGTATAAGACTTGATCACAAAAAAATTAATCCTTCCTTATAAATCATTTAATTAAAAAAATTAATATTGCACAAAATAATTATATGCGACTCGATTTTAAAAACACCCAATTGGATGAAGTCCATTCAAGTAAAAACACTCAATTGGATGGGCTTTGATGATATTAGAGGAGATCGATGTGCGTCAAATGAGAAGTGATCCATAATCAATACAAATTTCTATTACATCACATAACGGGTTTGAAGTTCTAATGGACGTGATCAATGGAAACAACTTACCATAAATTCGTCCCAGTAAATATTGATACGTCTATTGTACAATTGCACTCTTGCAGCAACGTTATAGCAATTGTGTGACACTTGTTCTAATCCAATGAACAAGTCAACCGTGAGAATTTTGGACTTCGTGGATACATCGGTGTATGCTCGAGTTTCGAGTCACGTTTGAGAGATGTTCTCGAAAACATGAGCGAGGAAATACATTAAAATTTTTTTGAAAGAAAGCAATGTTATAAGCTAAAAGCAATTAGACAACAACAACAACTTTGATAGCATATAACCCGAGTAAGAATAAGTGACGATTAGTCATATCTCTCTATAGTACATTTTGGGGCATTTTAGCCCTGACAAGTGTAGAAATGATTTTTTTGAACAACATGAAGTGGTAAAGGTCTATCTAAGATGAAAGCATGTAAAAGGGGTTTGTAATGGGCATGCAACCATGGACAACACGTCCCGAACAAATATGACGCGGACATTCGACATGCAGCCATAAACAACACGCCTTGGACAAGCATGACCATGACAGATCAAAGTTTTCCAAATTTGTTCCCTCATGAGTTATTTCAAGAGTTTTTCAAATTTCATATGCCCAAGAACACATGGATACTCTATTAAATTCATCGTTAATTAGTGCACAATAAAGATAATTTATAGCACTACCATTAAAAGAACTTTTTTTCAGATCCTACTCATCAAATTCCCCCTCTATTTTAGGTATCTCAATATTATTAACTTGTCTTTACTCCCCCAAGTTAAGTGTCTCAAGTTGGAGAGTGTAGGTCAATAACACCCAACTTGTGTTTTAGATAATTAAATTGTTGTCTTCCCAATAGTGAAAATATGTGTCAAGTTAACTCTAAACAGTATTTTTGCTCAGACACATCGGCTTGCTTTTTAGACTTCCAATAAATAAATGAACTTCAGAGGAATATACAAAAGTTGAAACATTGGTTTTCTTTTTTAGACTTCCAAAAAATAATTGAATTTTCGAAAACATTGGTTTGCTTTTTAGACTTCCAATAAATAATTGAACTTACCAATAAGATTTAAAACCGAAATGATTTGGACCCATTGGTTTGCTTTTTAGACTTTCAAGGACTTATTGATTTACCATAAGATGCAAAACCGAGATGATCTATACACATTGGTTTGCTTTTTAGACTTTCAATAAATTATTGAATTTCCCAACAAAAAATGCAAAACCTAGAAATAGACCGAGTTTGATTGGTTTGCTGTTTAGACTTTCAATAAATTATTGAATTCCCGAGAAAGATGCAAAATCCAAAATAGACTACTTTTTATGTATCTCAGAACTTGAAGAGCTGATTCTTGGTTTATACCTAAATGATTTACTCCACGATTGTTAATTTATCCCATTTAATTTGATTGGAACAAAGTGAATATCCTTGTTGAATAGAGCGAAAAAAAAAAAGGATGTACTAAATAAAAATTCGAAGTTTTGAAGCTCGATTTGGCTGATACCGTCATAAAGGTAATTTTAACATTAAAGAACACAAACATCGATGCTCTGATTTCTTAAAAGAACTATCAGAGGATTACACGAACAAGGATATCTCATCACTTTGGCCAGTGTCTTACAACAACTTTTTTTGTTTTAGGAACAAATCTCGAAGAGGCACTACGGACAACAAAGGACCTACACAATTGCTTAGAGCACAGTAAAGGGCAAGCCCGAACTTCTTATAGACCAAAGGAAAGTCGAGGAAACCTAGTAGAAGAATGAAGCGACGACATCCTACAAGTAGGTTGGTAAATAAGTAGATTTTTATACTTACACCTTTCTTCTTTCCTTGTTCAATTACTGGTCAAGGTGGGGTGATGATCTGGAGCTCTACTATCACAAAACGGTGTCGACACGGTGTGTATGATAGATGTATTCAACCTGGGACAACAATTAGTCGTTTAATTTTTTAGGTTGATTTTGAATTCTTTTTGTATCCCATGCCCTTTTTCCGTTTGTAAAGAACTTGAAATTTATGACGAAGGTGTTGTATGTCTTTTAAAGTGTGCAAAATTTATCTTTTTGTCGCAATTCGATATCTCGAAACCTCTAAAAATTAAAATTGGGTCATGACACATTCAACATGGGTTGGAGAGGGGAACGAAGCATTCCTTATAATAAGGACCTGAATAGAGGTAACGGGCCAACGAGGACAATGTCTTTTAGCGGTGGCCTTTGGCTAGTACAAAAAAAAATAAAATTTACGTCGCCTGAGAGATTCCAACTCTCGCGGGGAAACCCCATGTACTTAACAGGCACACGCCTTAACCACTCGACCAAAGCGAATTTTTTATTTGAGGAACAAATCTCGAAGAGGCACTACGGACAACAAAGGTAGATGTTTATTGAGGAATCAGTTAGAACTTTGAGACCTACACAATTGTTAGAGCACAGTAAAGGGTAAGACCGAACTTCTTATAGACCAAAGGAAAGTCGTGGAAACCCAGTAGAAGAATGAAGCGACGACAGCCTACAAGAAGGTTGGTTACTAAGTAGATTTTTATACTTACACCATTCTCCTTTCCAGGTTCAGTTACTGGTCAAGGTGGGGTGATGCTCTTGAGCTCTACTATCACAAAACGGTGTCGACACGGTGTGTATGTTAGATGTATTCGACCTGGGACATCAATTAGTCGTTTAATTTTTTAGGTTGATTTTGAATTCTTTTTGTATCCCATGCCCTTTTTCCGTTTGTAAAGAACTTGAAATTTATGACGAAGGTGTTGTATGTCTTTTAAAGTGTGCAAAATTTATCTTTTTGTCGCAGTTCGATATCTCGAAACCTCTAAAAATTAAAATTGGGTCATGACACATGGGTTGGAGAGGGGAACGAAGCATTCCTTATAAGGAGGGCCTGAATACCTGGTGAGGTAATGGGCCAACGAGGACAGGACAATGTCTTTTAGCGGTTGCCTTTGGCTAGTACAGAAAAATAAATAACTTTACGTCGCATGAGAGTTTCGAACTCTCGCGGGAAAATCCCATGTACTTAGCAGGCACACGCCTTAACCACTCGGCCAAAGCGACTTTTTTATTTTAGGAACAAATCTCGAAGAGGCACTATGGACAACAAAGGTAGATGTTTAATGAGGAATCAGTTAGAACTTCGAGACCTACACAATTGTTAGAGCACAGTAAAGGGTAAGCCCGAACTTCTTATAGACCAAAGGAAAGTCGAGGAAACCCAGTAGAAGAATGAAGCGACGACAGCCTACAAGTAGGTTGGTTACTAAGTAGATTTTTATACTTACACCTTTCTCCTTTCCTTGTTCAGTTACTGGTCAAGGTGGGGTGATGCTCTGGAGCTCTACTATCACAAAACGGTGTCGACACGGTGTGTATGTTAGATGTATTCGACCTGGGACATCAATTAGTCGTTTAATTTTTTAGGTTGATTTTGAATTCTTTTTGTATCCCATGCCCTTTTTCCGTTTGTAAAGAACTTGAAATTTATGACGAAGGTGTTGTATGTCTTTTAAAGTGTGCAAAATTTATCTTTTTGTCGCAGTTCGATATCTCGAAACCACTAAAAATTAAAATTGGGTCATGACACATCCAACATGGGTTGGAGAGGAGAACGAAGCATTTCTTATAATAAGGGCCTGAATACCTGGTGAGGTAACGGGCCAACGAGGGCAATGTCTTTTAGCGTTGGCCTTTGGCTAGTACAAAAAAAAATATGAACCTTACGTCACCTGAGAGATTCCAACTCTTGCGGGGTAACCCCATGTACCTAGCAGGCACACGCCTTAACCACTCGGCCAAAGCGACTTTTTTAATTTAGGAACAAAAATCGAAGAGGCACTACGAACAACAATGGTAGATGTTTAATGAGGAATCAGTTAGAACTTCGAGACCTACACAATTGTTAGAGCACAGTAAAGGGTAAGCCCGAACTTCTTATAGACCAAAGGAAAGTCGTGGAAACCCAGTAGAAGAATGAAGCTACGGCAGCCTACAAGTAGGTTGGTTACTAAGTAGATTTTTATACTTACACCTTTCTCCTTTCCTTGTTCAGTTACTGGTCAAGGTGGGGTGATGCTCTGGAGCTCTACTATCACAAAACGGTGTCGACACGGTGTGTATGTTAGATGTATTCGACCTGGGACATCAATTAGTCGTTTAATTTTTTAGGTTGATTTTGAATTCTTTTTGTATCCCATGCCCTTTTTCCGTTTGTAAAGAACTTGAAATTTATGACGAAGGTGTTGTATGTCTTTTAAAGTGTGCAAAATTTATCTTTTTGTCGCAATTCGATATCTCGAAACCTCTAAAATTAAAATTGGGTCATGACACATCCAACATGGGTTGGAGACGGGAACGAAGCATTTCTTATAATAAGGGCCTGAATACCTGGTGAGGTAATGGGCCAACGAGGACAATGTCTTTTAGCGGGTGCCTTTGGCTAGTACAGAAAAATAAATGAACTTTACGTCGCATGAGAGTTTCGAACTCTCACGGGAAAATCCCATGTACTTAGCAGGCACACGCCTTAACCACTCGGCCAAAGCGACTTTTTTATTTTAGGAACAAATCTCGAAGAGGCACTACGGACAACAAAGGTAGATGTTTAATGAGGAATCAGTTAGAACTTCGAGACCTACACAATTGTTAGAGCATAGTAAAGGGTAAGCCCGAACTTCTTATAGACCAAAGGAAAGTCGAGGAAACCCAGTAGAAGAATGAAGCGACGACAGCCTACAAGTAGGTTGGTTACTAAGTAGATTTTTATACTTACACCTTTCTCCTTTCCTTGTTCAGTTACTGGTCAAGGTGGGGTGATGCTCTTGAGCTCTACTATCACAAAACGGTGTCGACACGGTGTGTATGTTAGATGTATTCGACCTGGGACATCAATTAGTCGTTTAATTTTTTAGGTTGATTTTGAATTCTTTTTGTATCCCATGCCCTTTTTCCGTTTGTAAAGAACTTGAAATTTATGACGAAGGTGTTGTATGTCTTTTAAAGTGTGCAAAATTTATCTTTTTGTCGCAGTTCGATATCTCGAAACCTCTAAAAATTAAAATTGGGTCATGACACATCCGACATGGGTTGGAGAGGAGAACGAAGCATTTCTTATAATAAGGGCCTGAATACCTGGTGAGGTAACGGGCCAACGAGGGCAATGTCTTTTAGCGGTGGCCTTTGGCTAGTACAAAAAAAAAATATGAACCTTACGTCACCTGAGAGATTCCAACTCTTGCGGGGTAACCCCATGTACTTAGCAGGCACACGCCTTAACCACTCGGCCAAAGCGACTTTTTTAATTTAGGAACAAAAATCGAAGAGGCACTACGAACAACAAAGGTAGATGTTTAATGAGGAATCAGTTAGAACTTCGAGACCTACACAATTGTTAGAGCACAGTAAAGGGTAAGCCCGAACTTCTTATAGACCAAAGGAAAGTCGTGGAAACCCAGTAGAAGAATGAAGCTACGGCAGCCTACAAGTAGGTTGGTTACTAAGTAGATTTTTATACTTACACCTTTCTCCTTTCCTTGTTCAGTTACTGGTCAAGGTGGGGTGATGCTCTGGAGCTCTACTATCACAAAACGGTGTCGACACGGTGTGTATGTTAGATGTATTCGACCTGGGACATCAATTAGTCGTTTAATTTTTTAGGTTGATTTTGAATTCTTTTTGTATCCCATGCCCTTTTTCCGTTTGTAAAGAACTTGAAATTTATGACGAAGGTGTTGTATGTCTTTTAAAGTGTGCAAAATTTATCTTTTTGTCGCAATTCGATATCTCGAAACCTCTAAAATTAAAATTGGGTCATGACACTTCCAACATGGGTTGGAGACGGGAACGAAGCATTCCTTATAATAAGGGCCTGAATACCTGGTGAGGTAATGGGCCAACGAGGACAATGTCTTTTAGCGGTTGCCTTTGGCTAGTACAGAAAAATAAATGATCTTCACGTCGCATGAGAGTTTCGAACTCTCGCGGGGAAATCCCATGTACTTAGCAGGCACACGCCTTAACCACTCAAACAAAGCAAACTTTTTTATTTTAGGAACAAATCTTGAAGAGGCACTACGGACAACAAAGGTAGATGTTTAATGAGGAATCAGTTAGAACTTCGAGACCTACACAATTGTTAGAGCACAGTAAAGGGTAAGCCCGAACTTCTTATAGACCAAAGGAAAGTCGTGGAAACCCAGTAGAAGAATGAAGCGACGGTAGCCTACAAGTAGGTTGGTTACTAAGTAGATTTTTACACTTACACCATTCTCCTTTCATTGTTCAGTTACTGGTCAAGGTGGGGTGATGCTCTTGAGCTCTACTATCACAAAACGGTGTCGACAAGGTGTGTATGTTAGATGTATTCGACCTGGGACATCAATTAGTCGTTTAATTTTTTAGGTTGATTTTGAATTCTTTTTGTATCCCATGCCCTTTTTCCGTTTGTAAAGAACTTGAAATTTATGACGAAGATGTTGTATGTCTTTTAAAGTGTGCAAAATTTATCTTTTTGTCGCAGTTCGATATCTCGAAACCGATAAAAATTAAAATTGGGTCATGACACATCCAACATGGGTTGGAGAGGAGAACGAAGCATTTCTTATAATAAGGGCCTGAATACCTGGTGAGGTAACGGGCCAACGAGGGCAATGTCTTTTAGCGGTGGCCTTTGGCTAGTACAAAAAAAAATATGAACCTTACGTCGCCTGAGAGATTCCAACTCTTGTGGGGTAACCCCATGTACTTAGCAGGCACACGCCTTAACCACTCGGCCAAAGCGACTTTTTTAATTTAGGAACAAAAATCGAAGAGGCACTACGAACAACAAAGGTAGATGTTTAATGAGGAATCAGTTAGAACTTCGAGACCTACACAATTGTTAGAGCACAGTAAAGGGTAAGCCCGAACTTCTTATAGACCAAAGGAAAGTCGTGGAAACCCAGTAGAAGAATGAAGCTACGGCAGCCTACAAGTAGGTTGGTTACTAAGTAGATTTTTATACTTACACCTTTCTCCTTTCCTTGTTCAGTTACTGGTCAAGGTGGGGTGATGCTCTGGAGCTCTACTATCACAAAACGGTGTCGACACGGTGTGTATGTTAGATGTATTCGACCTGGGACATCAATTAGTCGTTTAATTTTTTAGGTTGATTTTGAATTCTTTTTGTATCCCATGCCCTTTTTCCTGTGTAAAGAACTTGAAATTTATGACGAAGGTGTGGTATGTCTTTTTAAGTGTGCAAAATTTATCTTTTTGTCGCAGTTCGATATCTCGAAACCTCTAAAAATTAAAACACATCCAACATGGGTTGGAGAGGGGAACGAAGCATTTCTTATAATAAGGGCCTGAATACCTGGTGAGGTAACGGGCCAACGAGGACAATGTCTTTTAGCGGTGGCCTTTGGCTAGTACAAAAAAAATTATGAACCATACGTCGCCTAAGAGATTCGAACTCTAGCTGGGAAACCCGATGTACTTAGCAGGCACACGCCTTAACCACTCGGCCAAAGTAACTTTTTTATTTTAGGAACAAATCTCGAAGAGGCACTACGGACAACAAAGGTAGATTTTTAATGAGGAATCAGTTAGAACTTCGAGACCTACACAATTGTTAGAGCGCAGTAAAGGGTAAGCCCGAACTTCTTATAGACAAAAGGAAAGTTGTGGAAACCCAGTAGAAGAATGAAGCGACGGCAGCCTACAAGTAGGTTGGTTACTATTCTACCATTAGACCACTGGTGCTTCTAACTTTAGGCATATCCATAACGTACTCGTATTTTGGTCATGCAGTTCTTCTGAAGCCCTTAACTTTTCGTTCACCTCTCAGTTTAAAAATAAAAAATAAAAAAGAAAAGCACGATAGTGCCTCGTGTCATCTATAAATTTAATAACTGTTATTGTGGCAAACCGAAGTTTTCAAATTATGCACTAACATCTTAGCTAATCTTTTGGATGCACCAGCCGGGAATAGAACTCGGGTCTGTACCGTGGCAGGGTACTATTCTATCACTAGACCACTGGTGCTTCTAAATTTAGTCATATCCATAACTTACTCTTATTTTGGTCATGCAGTTCTTCCGAAGCCCTTAACTTTTCGTTCACCTCTCGATTTAAAAAAAACACAGAAAATCTCGATAGTGCACTCGTGTCATCTATAAATTTAACTGATATTGTGGCAACCCCTAGTTTTCAAATTATGCACTAATATCATCATAGGTAATCTTCCTTCGGGATGCACCAGCCGAGAATCGAACTCGGGTCTATATCGTAGCAGGGTACTATTCTACCACTAGACCATTGGTGCTTCTAAATTTAGTCATATCCATAACTTACTCGTATTTTGGTTATGCAGTTCTTTCGAAGCCCTTAACTTTTCGTTCAAATTATGCACTAATATCATAAGAGCTAATCTTCGGGATGCACCAGCCGAGAATCGAACTCTAGTCTGTAACGTGGCAGTGTACTATTCTTCCATTAGACAACTGGTGCTTTTAAATTTAGTATTATCCATAACTTACTCGTATTTTGGTCATGCAGTTCTTCCGAAGCCCTTAACTTTTCGTTCACCTCTCGATTTAAAACAAAAAACAGAAAATCTCGATAGTGCTACTCGTGTCATCTATAAATTTAACTGATATTGTGGCAAACCCTAGTTTTCAAACTATGCACTAATATCATGAGAGCTAATCTTTGGGGATTCACTAGTCGAGAATTGGACTCGGGTCTGTACCGTGGCAGGGTACTATTCTACCACTAGACCACTTGTGCTTCTAAATTTAGTCATATCCATAACTTACTCGTATTTTGGTCATGCAGTTCTTTCGAAGCCCTTAACTTTTCGTTCACCTCTCTTTTTAAAAAAAAAAACACAGAAAATCTCGATAGTGCTACTCGTGTCTTCTATAAATTTAACTGATATTGTGGCAGACCCTAGTTTTCAAATTATGCACTAATATCATCAGAACTAATCTTCGGGGATGCACTAGTCGAGAATTGGACTCGGGTCTGTACCGTGGTAGGGTACTATTCTACCATTAGACCACTGGTGCTTCTAACTTTAGGCATATCCATAACGTACTCGTATTTTGGTCATGCAGATCTTCCGAAGCCCTTAACTTTTCGTTCACCTCTCAGTTTAAAAATAAAAAATAAAAAAGAAAAGAACAATAGTGCCTCGTGTCATCTATAAATTTAATAACTAATATTGTGGCAAACCAAAGTTTTCAAATTATGCACTAATATCATCATAGCTAATCTTCGAGATGCACCAGCCGAGAATTGAACTAGGGTCTATACCGTGGCGGGGTACTATTTTACCACTAGACCACTGCTGCTTCTAAAGTTAGTCATATCCATAACTTACTCGTATTTTGGTCATGCAGTTCTTCCGAAGCCCTTAACTTTTCGTTCACCTCTCGATTTAAAAAAAAAAAATAGAAAATCTCGATAGTGCTACTCGTGTCATCTATAAATTTAACTGATTTTGTGGCAAACCCTAGTTTACAAATTATGCACTAATATCATCATTGCTAATCTTCGGGGATGCACTAGTCGAGAATTGGACTCGGGTCTGTACCGTGGTAGGGTACGATTCTACCATTAGACCACTGGTGCTTCTAACTTTAGGCATATCCATAACGTACTCGTATTTTGATCATGCAGTTCTTCCGAAGCCCTTAACTTTTCGTTCACCTCTCAGTTTAAAAATAAAAAAGAAAAAAGAAAAGCACGATATTACTACTCGTGTCATTTATAAATTTTATAACTGATTTTGTGGCAAACCGAAGTTTTCAAATTATGCACTAATATCATCATAGCTAATCTTCAGGATGCACCAGCCGAGAATCGAACTCGGGTCTGTACTGTGGGAGGGTACTATTCTACCACTAGACCACTGGTGCTTCTAAATTTGGTCATATCCATAACTTACTCGTATTTTGGTCATGCAGTTCGTCCGAAGCCCTTAACTTTTCGTTCACCTCTCGATTTAAAAAAATAAAAACAAAAAATCTCGATAGTGCTACTCGTGTCATGTATAAATTCAACTAATATTGTGGCAAACACTAGTTTTCAAATTATGCACTAATATCATCATAGCTAATGTTCGGGTTGCAACAGCAGAGAATCGAACTCGGGTCTGTACCGTGGTAGGGTACTATTCTACCACTAGACCAATTGTGCTTCTAAATTTAGTCATATCCATAACTTACTCGTATTTTGGTCATGCAGTTCTTCCGAAGCCCTTAACTTTTCGTTCACCTCTCGATTTAAAACAAAAAACATAAAATCTCGATAGTGTTACTCGTGTCATCTATAAATTTAACTGATATTGTGGCAAACCCTAGTTTTAAAATTATGCGCACTAATATCATCATAGCTAATCTTGGGGATGCACCTGCCGAGAATCGAACTCGGGGTCTATACAGTGGTAGGGTACTATTCTACCACTAAACCACTGGTGCTTCTAAATTTAGTCATATCCATAACTTACTCGTATTTTGGTCATGCAGTTCTTTCGAAGCCCTTAACTTTTCGTTCACCTCTCGATTTAAAACAAAAAACAAAAAATCTCGATAGTGCTACTCGTGTCTTCTATAAATTTAACTGATATTGTGGCAAAACCCTAGTTTTCAAATTATGCACTAATATCATGAGAGCTAATCTTCGGGGATGCACTAGTGGAGAATTGGACTCGGGTCTGTACCGTGGTAGGGTACTATTCTACCATTAGATCACTGGTGCTTCTAACTTTAGGCATATCCATAACGTACTCGTATTTTGGTCATGCAGTTCTTCCGAAGCCCTTAACTTTTCGTTCACCTCTCAGTTTAAAAGTAAAAAAAACAGAAAATCTCGATAGTGCTACTCGTGTCATCTATAAAATTAACTAATATTGTGGCAATCCCTAGTTTTCAAATTATGCGTCCTAATATCATCATAGCTAATCTTCCTTCGGTATGCACCAGCCGAGAATCAAACTCAGGTCTGTACCGTGGCAGGGTACTATTCTACCACTAGACCACTGGTGCTTCTAAATTCATTCATATCCATAACTTACTCGTATTTTGGTCATGCAGTTCTTTCGAAGCTCTTAACTTTTCGTTCACCTCTCGATTTAAAAAAAAAAAACACAGAAAATCTCGTTAGTGCTACTCGTGTCATCTATTATAAAATTTAACTGATATTGTGGCAAACCCTAGTTTTCAAATTATGCGCACTAATCATCATAGCTAATCTTCGGGATGCACCTAAGCCTTGAATCGAACTTGGGTCTGTATCGTGGCAAGGTACTATTCTTCCCCTAGACCACTAGTGCTTCTAAATTTAGTCATATCCATAACTTACTCGTAATTTGGTCATGCAGTTCTTCCAAAGCCCTTAACTTTTCGTTCACCTCTCAGTTTAAAAATAAAAAAAACAGAAAATCTCGATAGTGCTACTCGTGTCATCTATAAATTTAACTGATATTGTGGCAAACCCTAGTTTTCAAATTATGCACTAATATAATCATAGCTAATCTTCCTTCAGGATGCACCAGCCGATAATCGAACTCGGGTTTGTACCGTGGCAGGGTACTATTACTATTCCTAGACAACTAGTGCTTCTAAATTTAGTCATATCCATAACTTACTCGTATTTTGGTCATGCGGTTCTTCCGAAGCCCTTAACTTTTCGTTCACCTCTCGATTTAAAAAAATAAAAACAGAAAATCTCGATAGTGCTACACACGTGTCATCTAATAAATTTAACTGATATTGTGGCATTATCGCACTAATATCATCATAGCTAATCTTCGTAATGCACCAGCAGAGAATCGAACTCGGGTCTGTACCGTGGCAGGGTACTATTTTACCACTAGACCACTAGTGCTTCTAACTTTAGGCATATCCATAACGTACTCGTATTTCGGTCATGCAGTTCTTCCGAAGCCCTTAACTTTTCGTTCACCTCTCGATTTAAAACCAAAAACAGAAAATCTCGATAGTGCTACTCGTGTCTTCCATAAATTTAACTGATATTGTGGCAAACCCTAGTTTTCAAATTGTGCACTAATATCATCAGAGCTAATCTTCGGGGATGCACTAGTCGAGAATTGGACTCGGGTCTGTACCGTGGTAGGGTACTGTTCTACCATTAGACCACTGGTGCTTCTAACTTTAGGCATATCCATAACGTACTCGTATTTTGGTCATGCAGTTCTTCCGAAGCCCTTAACTTTTCGTTCACCTCCCAGTTTAAAAATAAAAAATAAAAAAGAAAAGCACGATAGTGCCTCGTGGCATCTATAAATTTAATGCACTAATATCATCTTGGATAATCTTCGGGATGCACCAGCCGAGAATCGAACTCGGGTCTGTACCGTGGCAGGGTACTATTCTTCCACTAGACCACGGGTGCTTCTAAATTTAGTCATATCCATAACTTACTCGTATTTTGGTCATGCAGTTCTTCCGAAGCCCTCTTCGTTCACCTCTCGATTTAAAAAAATGAAAATAGAAAATCTCAATAGTGCTACACGTGTCATCTATAAATTTAACTCATATTGTGGCAAACCCTAAGTTTCAAATTATGCGCACCAATATCATCATAGCTAATCTTCGGGATGCACCAGCCGAGAATCGAACTCGGGTCTGTACCGTGGCAGGGTACAATTCTACCACTAGACCACTGCTGCTTCTAAAGTTAGTCATATCCATAACTTACTCGTATTTTGGTCATGCAGTTCTTCCGAAGCCCTTAACTTTTCGTTCACCTCTCGATTTAAAAAAAAAAAAAAAAAAATCTTGATAGTGCTACTCGTGTCTTCTATAAATTTAACTGATATTGTGGCAAACCCTAGTTTTCAAATTATGCACTAATATCATCAGAGCTAATCTTCGGGGATGCACTAGTCGAGAATTGGACTCGGGTCTGTACCGTGGTAGGGTACTATTCTACCATTAGACCACTGGTGCTTCTAACTTTAGGCATATCCATAACGTACTCGTATTTTGGTCATCCAGTTCTTCCGAAGCCCTTAACATTTCGTTCACCTCTCAGTTTAAAAAAAAAAAAAAAAAAAAAGCACGATAGTGCCTTGTGTCATCTATAAATTTAATAACTGATATAGTGGCAAACCGAAGTTTTCAAATTATGCACTAGTATCATCATAGCTAAACTTCAGGATGCACCAGCCGAGAATCGAACTCGGGTCTGTACCGTGGCAGGGTACTATTCTACCGCTAGACCACTGGTGCTTCTAAATTTAATCATATCCATAACTTACTCATATTTTGGCTATGCAGTTCTTCCGAAGCCTTGAACGCTCGATATAAAAAAATAAAAACAGAAAATCTCGATAGTGCTACTCCTGTCATCTATAAATTTAACTGATATTGTGGCAAACCCTAGTTTTCAAATTATGCACTAATATCATAATAGCTAATCTTCCTTCAGGTTCCACCAGCCGATAATCGAACTCGGGTCTGTACCGTGGCAGGGTACTATTACTATTCCTAGACCACTAGTGCTTCTAAATTTAGTCATATCCATAACTTACTCGTATTTTGGTCATGCGGTTCTTCCGAAGCCCTTAACTTTTCGTTCACCTCTGGATTTAAAAAAATAAAAACAGAAAATCTCGATAGTGCTACTCGTGTCTTCTATAAATTTAACTGATATTGTGGCAAACCGAAGTTTTCAAATTATGCACTAATATCATCATAGCTAATCTTCGGGATGCACCAGCCGAGAAGCAAACTCGGGTCTGTACCGTGGCAGGGTACTATTCTACCACTAGACCACTGGTGCTTCTAAATTTAGTCATATCCATAACAATACTCGTATTTGGTCAAGCAGTTCTTCCGAAGCCCTTAACTTTTCGTTCACCTCTCGATTTAAAAAAATGAAAACAGAAAATCTCGATCGTGCTACTCGTGTCATCTATAAATTTAACTGATATTGTGGCAAACACTAGTTTTCAAATTATGCGCACTAATATCATCATAGATTATCTTTGGGATGCACCAGCCGAGAATCAAACTCGGGTCTGTACCGTGGCAAGGTACAATTTTACCACTAGACCACTGGTGCTTCTAAATTTTTTCATATTCATAACTTACTCGTATTTTGGTCAGGCAGTTCTTCCGAAGCCCTTAACTTTTCGTTCACCTCTCAGTTTAAATATAAAAAATAAAAAAGAAAAGCACGATAGTACTACTCGTGTCATCTATAAATTTAATAACTGATAATGTGGCAAACCGAAGTTTTCAAATTATGCACTACTAATATCATCATAGCTAATCTTCCGGATGCACCAGCCGAGAATTGAAATCGGGTCTGTACCGTGGTAGGGTACTATTCTACCACTAGACCACTAGTGCTTCTAAATTTAGTCATATCCATAACTTACTCGTATTTTGGTGATGTAGTTCTTCCGAAGCCCTTAACTTTTCGTTCACCTCTCAGTTTAAAAATAAAAAAAAAATAGAAAATCTCGATAGTGCTACTCGTGTCATCTATAAATTTAACTGATATTGTGGCAAACCCTAGTTTTCAAATTATGCACTAATATCATCATAGCTAATCTTCCTTCGGGATGCACCAGCCGAGAATCGAACATGGGTCGTACCGTGGCAGGGTACTATTCTACCACTAGACCACTGTTGCTTCTAAATTTAGTCATATCCATAACGTATTCGTATTTTGGTCATGCAGTTCTTCTAAAGCCCTTAACTTTTCGTTCACAACACAGTTTAAAAAAAAAAACAGAAAATCTCGATAGTGCTACTCGTGTCATCTATAAATTTAACTTATATTGTGGCAAACCCTAGTTTTCAAATTATGCACTAATATCATAAGAGCTAATCTTCGGGGATGCACTAGTCAAAATTGAACTTGTGTACCGAGGTAGGGTACTATTCTACCACTAGACCACTAGTGCTTCTAAATTTTGTCATATCCATAACTTACTCGTATTTTGGTCATGCAGTTCTTCCGGAGCCCTTAACTTTTCGTTCACCTCTCGATTTAAAAAAATGAAAATAGAAAATCTCAATAGTGCTACACGTGTCATCTATAAATTTAACTGATATTGTGGCAACCCCTAAGTTTCAAATTATGCGCACCAATATCATCATAGCTAATCTTCGGGATGCACCAGCCGAGAATCGAACTCGGGTCTGTACTGTGGCAGGGTACTATTCTACCACTAGACCACTGGTGCTTCTAAATTTAGTCATATCCATAACTTACTCCTATTTTGGTCATGCAGTTCTTCCGAAGCCCTTAACTTTTCGTTCACCTCTCGATTTAAAAAAATGAAAACAGAAAATCTCGATAGTGCTACACGTGTCATGTTTAAATTTAACTGATATTGTGGCAAACCCAAGTTTTCAAATTATGCAATAATATCATCATTGCTAATCTTCGGGATGCACCTAAGCCTTAAATCGAACTTGGGTCTGTATCGTGGCAGGGTACTATTCAACCACTTGACCACTGGTGCTTCTAAATTTAGTCATATCCATAACGTACTCGTATTTTGGTCATGCAGTTCTTCCGAAGCCCTTAACTTTTCGTTTCACCTCTTAGTTTAAAAAAAAAAAAGAAAAGCTCGATAGTGCTACTCGTGTCTTCTATAAATTTAACTGATATTGTGGCAAACCCCCTAGTTTTCATATTATGCACTAATATCATCATAGCTAATCTTCGGGATGACCAGCCGCGAATCAAACTCGGGTTAGTACCGTGGCCGAGTACTATTCTACCACTAGACCACTGGTGCTTCTAACTTTAGTCATATCCATAACGTACTCGTATTTTGGTCATGCAGTTCTTCAAAGCCCTTAACTTTTCGTTCACCTATCAATTAAAACAAAAAAAAAAACAGAAAAGCTCGATAGTGATACTCCGTGTCATCTATAAATTTAACTGATATTATCGCAAACCCAACTTTTCAAATTATGCACTATTATCATCATAGCTAATCTTCGGGATGCACCAACCGAGAATCAAACTCGGGTCTGTACGTTAGCAGGGTACTATTCTACCACTAGAAAACCGGTGCTTCTAAATTTAGTCATATCCTTAACGTACTCGTATTTTGGTCATGCAGTTCTTCCGAAGCCCTTAACTTTTCGTTCACCTCTCGATTTAAAAAAAAAATGGAAAATCTCGATAGAGCTACTCGTGTCATCTATAAATTTAACTAATATTGTGGCAAACCCAAGTTTTCAAATTAGGAACTTATATCATCATAGCCAATCTTAGGGATGCACCAGCCGAGAATTGAACTCGGGTATGTACCGTGGTAGGGTACTATTCTACTATTAAACCGCTGGTGCTTCTAACTTTAGGCATATCCATAACGTACTCGTATTTTGGTCATGCAGTTCTTCCGAAGCCCTTAACTTTTCATTCACCTCTCACTTTAAAAATAAAAAATAAAAAAGAATATCTCGATAGAGCTACTTGTGTCATCTATAAATTTAACTGATATTGTAGCAAACCCAAGTTTTCAAATTATGCACTAATATCATCATAGCCAATCTTCGGGATGCACCAGCCGAGAATTGAACTCGGGTGTATACAGTGGTAAGGTACTATTCTACCATTAGACCACGGTGCTTCTAACTTTAGGCATATCCATAACGTACTCTATTTTTGTCATGCAGTTCTTCCGAAGCCCTTAACTTTTCGTTCATCTCTAGTATAAAAAAAAAAAAAAAAAAAAAAAAGAGAAAATCTCGATAGAGCTACTCGTGTCATCTATAAATTCAATTAATATTGTTGCAAACCAAAGTTTTCAAATTATGCACTAATATCATCATAGCTAATCTTTGGGATGCACCAGTCAAGAATTGAACTCAAGTCTGTACCATGGCCAGGTACTATTCTACCACTAAACCACTGGTGCTTCTAACTTAAGATATCCATAACGTACTCGTAATTTTTTCATGCAGTTATTCCGAAGCCATTAACTTTTCGTTCACCTCTCAGTTTAAAAAAAAAAAAACAGAAAAGCTCGATATAGTTCTACTCGTGTTCTTTATAAATTTAACTAATATTGTGGAAAACCCTAGTTTTCAAATTATGCACTAATATCATCATAGCTAATCTTCGGGGATGCACTAGTCGAGAATCGAACTCGGGTCTGTACCGTGGCAGGGTACTATTCTACCACTAGACCACTGGTGCTTCTAAATTTAGTCATATCCATAACGTACTCGTATTTTGGTCATGTAGTTCTTCCGAAGCCCTTAACTTTTCGTTCAACTCTCGATTTAAAAAAATGAAAACAGAAAATCTCGATAGTGCTACACGTGTCATCTATAAATTTAACTGATATTGTGGCAAACCCTAAGTTTCAAATTATGCGCACTAATATCATCATAGCTAATCTTCGGGATGCACCCAGCCGAGAATCGAACTCGGGTCTGTACCGTGGCAGGGTACTATTCTACCACTAGACCACTAGTGCTTCTAACTTTAGGCATATCCATAACGTACTCGTATTTCGGTCATGCAGTTCTTCCGAAGCCCTTAACTTTTCGTTCACCTCTCCGTTTAATAAAAAAAAAATAATAATAAAAAAAGCAGATAGTGGTACTCATGTCATCTATAAATTTAACTGATATTGTGGTAAATCCAAGTTTTCAATTTATGCACTAATATCATCATAGCTAATCTTCGGGATGCACCAGCCGAGAATCAAACTCGGGTCAGTATCGTGGGAGGTACTATTCTACCACTAGACCACTGGTGCTTCTAAATTTAGTCATATCCATAACATACTCTTGTTTTGGTCATGTCGTTCTTCCGAAGCCCTTAACTCTCGGGTCAGTACCGTGGCAGGTACTATTCTACCACTAGACCACTGGTGCTTCTAAATTTAGTCATATCCATAACGTACTCGTATTTTGGTCATGCAGCTCTTCCGAAGCCCTTAACTTTTCGTTTCACCTCTCGATTTAAAAATACAAAAAGAAAAGCACGATGGTGTTACTCGTGTCATCTATAAATTTAACAAATATTGTGACAAACCCCAAGTTTTCAAATTATGCACTAATATCATCATAACTAATCTTTGGGGATACACTAGCCGAGAATCGAATTTGGGTCTATACCGTGGCAGGGTACTATTCTACCACTAGACCACTAGTACTTCTAACTTTAGGCATATGCATAACGTACTCGTATTTCGGTCATGCAGTTCTTCCGAAGCCCTTAACTTTTCGTTCACCTCTCAGTTTAAAAAAAAAAAAACAGAAAATCTCGATAGTGCTACTCGTGTCATCTATAAATTTAACTGATATTGTGGCAAACCCAAAATTTTAAATTATGCACAAATATCATCATAGCTAATCTTCGCGATGTTCCAGCCGAGAATCGAACTCGGGTCTGTACCGTGGCAAGGAACTATTCTACCTTTAGACCACTGGTTCTTCTAAATTTAGTCATATCCATAACGTACTCGTATTTTGGTCATGCAGTTCTTCTGAAGCCCTTAACTTTTCGTTTCACCTCTCGATTTAAAAATACAAAAAGAAAAGCACGATAGTGCTACTCGTGTCATCTATAAATTTAAATAATATTGTGACAAACCCCAAGTTTTCAAATTATGCACTAATATCATCATAGCTAATCTTCGGGGATGCACCAGCCGAGAATCGAACTCGGGTCAGTACCGTGGCAGGGTACTATTTGTTAGGTTATGGAGCCTGATGCTTATTTATAGCCTTGTCAACGGTTATATCCGGTAAAGCTATATTTGGTAAAGCTATATCCGGTAAATCTATATATGGTATATAGCTATATGTAGTAGATGGTTAAGTCGGGTAAAGCTATATATAGTAAATAGCTATATATAGTAGATGGTTAAATCTGGTAAAGCTATATATAGTAAACTGAACTATATATATATCTCGTCCAGTAGAGCTCTAAAATGTACTTTCTATTTTCGGTACTCTTTCTTGTTGTACATACCTGAAGTCATCAATAAAAAAATCATTTTAGCCAGAGTTCTCCTTGCAATTTTCTCTATCCCATTCTTTGTGTTCATCTAGATCGAGCGTGTGCGTTGTTGTGCGATCCTAACAACTGGTATCAGAGCCAGGTTACGATCCTGTGACCTGTGGGTTATGGGCCCACCAACCTCAGGAGTTTGTTGAGTATCTGCTACAAGATCACTTGGTGATTTTCTCCGCAACTCAACCTCAACTCCCACTTGCTTTGTTGTCTTGGAACCTTGCTCCACATCTAGTTCCTCAGCCGTAGTCTCAGGAGTTTCTTGAGTATCTGCTACAACATCACTAGGTGAATTTCCCTGCAACTCAAGCTCAACTCCCACTTGTTTCGTGGTCTTGGAACCTTGCTCCACATCTGGTTCCATTTCCAACCGCACTTTCTTCAATTCTCTGGCGGTCCTTGTGAAGCTAACTCGTTTCTGCTTGCTCATAACGACGTTCTCACAATGACCCACATCAACAGATTTCAGACCTTCTAAAACTTCTTTCGCAGCCAGCCTCTTCATTCCTTTCGCGCTCATAGGTTCAAGTCTATTGTGCCATAGACTTGAATTTGAAGCACTCTCAGCAACAGCAGCTATGTTCATACACCCTGCAGTGGTGTATAGGGTTCCAGATTTTGAGCCGCGTGCTACCACCGTAGCACCCTTCATAATCTTCCACGAACCCTTCCCTAACTTTGTTGCATAACTTGTG
This sequence comes from Cucurbita pepo subsp. pepo, assembly GCF_057944985.1. Lineage (NCBI taxonomy): Eukaryota > Viridiplantae > Streptophyta > Magnoliopsida > Cucurbitales > Cucurbitaceae > Cucurbita > Cucurbita pepo. Next base: position 2,884,835 of record NC_141813.1, on the reverse strand, counting down.
CTATCCAACTGACCAATAGAGATCAGGTTCCTTTTGAGACCAGGAATATATCTGACATCTTTTAATGTCCACTGATTTCCTGCTGGAGTTTTTATGAACACATCTCATTTTCCTTTAATCTCCAAATCTTTGTTGTCGGCAAGATACACCTTCTCGAAATTTCCAGACTTGAAATTCTGGAACAACTCTTTATTTGGAGACAAATGAAAAGATGCACCTGAATCCAAAATCCAAGATTCAATCGAATTGTCCGCGCTGAGGATTAGAGCATCCCCAATGTCTTCTGCTGAATTTATAGAATTAACATCATCTCCAAATTTGTGATTCTGCTTCCTCTTTGATCGTGTACAACCTATCCGAAAGTGAAATTTTTCTCCACAATTCCAACACGTTACGTTTGGTCTATTTGGAGATTTTTCTCGGTTCTTTGATTTTGATCGCCCTTTGTTTGGGCCCTTCGGTTTACTTCTTCCCATTCGATCAACACTGAGAGCATTGCCTGATGAATCTCCAGTTTCTCGTTTGCGAATACTTTTGCTGAGAACGACATCTCAAATTTCATCAAACTTCAGTTTATCAGATCCTCGGGAACTGCTGATTGCGGCAACAACAGTATCACATGACTCGGGTAAGGATGACATCAAAATCAACGCTTTAATTTCATCTTCGAAATTAATTTCCACCGAACTCAGTTGACTTATGATCATATTGAATTCATTTATATGATCAGCAACACGTCCACCTTTAGACATCTGTAGATTGAACAATCTACGCATCAAATACACCTTGTTCATAGCCGACATTTTTTCGTACATATTCAACAGCGCCTTCATCAGATCTGACGTTGTCTTCTCCTTGATAATGTTGAACGCCACGTTTCTGGATAGTGTCAACCGGATCATCCCTAAGGCTTGTCGATCCTTGAGCTTCCACTGTTTCGTGGTCATGGTATCGGCTTCACCCTCAACAGAGGTTCGTGAAGATCTTTCTGGTACAGATAATCTTCAATCTGCATCTTCCAGAAACCGAAATCGGATCCATTGAACTTCTCAATTCCAATCTTTGAACTTTTCATCTTCACAGATCGTGGTGAATTTCGCCTAGCTCTGATACCAGTTGTTAGGATACAACCAAGTGGGAGCAAGCCATGGATGATGAGACGTCTAGGCTTCAAAAATGCGTTGTACTGAGATTGAGAACGTGGCAATAGTTGAAGCTGGAAAGAAGACGATATGGATGACTGACTATCTGGAAGAATGGGCAAGAAATAGCACGAAGATATTCTTTACAGAGATAGTCAAAGTGTCAAACAGTTGGCGAAGGAACCCGATCTATCATTTCAAGAGAAAACACAGAAGACGATACCATTTCACTTGCAGGTTAGTGGAAGATGGTGATGTGTTTGGAGAAGATAGAGGGTGCGAAGAATCCAGCAAACATGTTGACAAAATGTGTTGATGTTGGAATATTGAGGTTGTGCAAAGCCTCAATTTATATGGTGCCATGAAGACCATGAAGATGCTCATGGTCGTTTGAGAATGAAATTCTTGGTTGACTAGATCAGTCTCCAAGTGGGAGAACTGTTAGGTTATGGAGCCTGATGCTTATTTATAGCTTGGTCAACTGTTATATCCGGTAAAGCTATATTTGGTAAAGCTATATCCGGTAAAGCTATATATGGTAAATAGCTATATATAGTAGATGGTTAAATCGAGTAAAGCTATATATAGTAAATAACTATATATAGTAGATGGTTAAATCTAGTAAAGCTATATATAGTAAACTGAACTATATATATATACCGTCAAGTAGAGCTTCTTTCTATTCTCTAACTTTTTTGTTTTACGAATGAATCTCGAAGAGGCACTTTGGACAAGAAAGGTAGATGATTAATGACGAATCAATTAGAACTTCGGGACATCCACGGTAGATTAGAGCGCAGTAAAGGGTGAGCCCAACGTCCTATAGAGCAAAGGAAAGTCCTGGAAACCTAGTAGAATAAGGAAGCGATGAGGGCCTACAAGTAGGTTGGTTACTAAGTATATTTTTATACTTACACCTTTCTTCGTTTCTAGTGTACTGGTCAAGGTGGGGAGATGCTTGGGAGCTCTAATATCACAAAGGGGTGTCGACCCGGAGTGTTGTTAGTTGTGTTCGACCTGGGCCATGAATTAGTTGTATAATTTTTTGGGTTTATTTTGAATTCTTTTGTATCCCATGCCCTTTTTCCGTTGTAAATAACTTGAAATTTCTGACACAGGTGTTGTATGCCATTTAAAGTGTAAAAAAATTATCTTTTTATTGCTTTCATCCCAGATCCAAGGTTTGAGAGGGGAACAAAACATTCCATATATAAGGGTGTGAATACCTCTATGAGATCGCATGTTTTAGCGGTGGCCTTTGGTAAGTACAAAAAAATGAACTTTTCGTCGCCTAAGAGATTCAAACTCTCATGGGAAAAACCCATGTACTTAGCAGGCACACGCCTTAACCACTCGGCCAAAGCGACTTTTTTGTTTTAGGAACGAATCTCGAAGAGGCACTAGGGACAACAAAGGTAGATGATTAATGAGGAATCAATTAGAACTTCGGGACATACACGGTAGCTTAGAGCGTAGTAAAGGGTAAGCCCAATGTCCTATAGACCAAAAAAAAGTCGTGGAAACCTAGTAGAAGAAGGAAGCGATGAGGGCCTACAAGTAGGTTTGTTACTCAGTATATTTTTATACTTACACCTTTCTCCTTTTCTAGTGTACTGGTCAAGGTGGGGAGATGCTCGGGAGCTCTACTATCACAAAGGGGTGTCGCCCCGGAGTGTTGTTAGTTGTATTTGACCTGAGCCATGAATTAGTTGTATAATTTTTTTGGTTGATTTGTAATTCTTTTGTATCCCAAGCCCTTTTTCGCATTTGTAAATAACTTGAAATTTCTGACACACTTGTTCTATGTCTTTTAAAGTGTAAAAAATTTATCTTTTCATCACTTCCATCCTAGATCCAACATTGGTGTGAGAGGAGAACGGTGTTGTATGTCTTTTAAAGTGTAAAAAATTTATCTTTTCATCGCTTCCATCCCAGATCCAACATCGGTTTGAGAGGGAAATGGTGTTGTATGTCTTTTAAAGTGTAAAAAATTTATCTTTTATCGCTTCCATCCCAGATCCAACATCGGTTTGAGAGGGTAACGGTGTTGTATGTATTTTAAAGTGTAAAAAATTTATCTTTTCATCGCTTCCATCCCAGATCCAACATCCGTTTAAGAGGGGAATGGTGTTGTATGTCTTTTAAAGTGTAAAAAATTTATCTTTTCATCGCTTCCATCCCATATCCAATATCGGTTTGAGAGGTAACGGGCCAAAGTGGACAACATGTTTTAGCGGTGACCTTTGGCTAGTACAAAAAAATAAACTTATCATCGCCTGAGAGATTCGAACTCTTGCTGGGAAACCCCATGTACTGTTGACTGTTAAAAAGTTATGGATTATGTTGACTGTTGACTGTTTATGCTATGAAAAGATTGTTGATCTGCTAGTATTATATGCCATGAAAATGTTGATCGATGGCATGAGATGCTTATGGAACTTGAATGTATTTTCATGTTATGTAATATGTCATGTAATGTAAGTTATGTGACATGTCATGTAATGTTAGCAATGCTTATGTAACGTCATGTTAGGTATGTTAAGGGACCTCATGCATATATGTATGTCCCTTGCATCGAGATACTTCCCATTTATGTTAGGAAAGAATGAAATACGATATTTATGTTCGCCATGATATCATGCGGGCCCTTTTCTGTTCTGCGGCGTCCGGCAATGTGTATTACGTTGTGCCCGACCAAGCCAGGCCCATGGGGTACGTATACGAGCCCAACTGGTGGTCCATGTGCACGTACATGGGCCGTGTGTGAAGGAGTACCACACATCCAACCCTACCCAAAATAGAAAAGCGCCCAAGGCCAGGTAAAGTTTATGAAAAGGTAGGCCCCGCTCATATGTTGCATGTGTTTGCATTTCTAACTCCAACAGTGGGGTGACTTACTTAGTATTTCATAAATTACTCAAGCCACGTGCTACCTACATTTTTTAGGTAAAGGCAAGGCTCCAATGTACAGTTGACGGTGGAGATGAGGACACCATGGAAGAGGATGAGGAGCATTTTTAGTAGTTTATGTTTATTTGATTATTTTTAATTTTGAGGTTTATGAATTCAGTTAATGAAAGATTTATTTTGAGAGATATGTTTGTTTAGAATTTTGGACCTTTATGAGAGAATTGGACTCTCACAGAGAAACCATGTACTTCGCAGAAAGACATTTTAACGGCTCGGCCAAAGCATCTTTTTTATTTTACAAACATCTCTCAAAGAGACATTAGGGACTAAAAAGGTAGATGGTTAATGAGAATCAATTAGAACTTTAAGACCTACGCTCTAGCTTAGAGAGCATTAAATTTTTCGTTTATAAATAACTTTAAATATCTTACCTAAGTGTTATGACTTTGGCAAAGTGATCTTTGGTTGTTAAAAAAAAAAAAAAAACTTTTGGTCAACTCTTGGAGGGAAACACGGTGTGATTAGCAAGCACACACCTTGACCACTAAATCAAAATGACTTTATAGTTTTATGAATGAGTCTTGAAGAGACACTAGTAACTACACAGAGGGGTGTCGACCCAGAAATGTCTGTTACTTGTATTTCACGTGGGATTTCACGTGGGACATCAATTAGTTGTTTTCTCTTCGAACAGGTGTTGTATGTCTTTTCAAAATTTATCTTTTCGTCACGGTTCGATTTCTAGAAACCTCAAAAATTGGGTCATCACATTCATGGATTATTTCTAGCATTTACATTATCCATTAACTCTGTTATTTCTAATTCATGGATTCTCAATAGGGGAGGTTCGAATCATATAATATCAAAAGCTTTTGTTATGACTAAACCAAAGACTCCAATCATTCTACAATAAAATTACCTAATGGAGGAACAACACATGTGTCACTTACGGTCAATGTTTTCTTTAATCCTGACCTTAAATTAAACAATATTTTATGTGTGCCTTCATTCAATTTAAACATGTTGTCCATTAGCAAACTTACCAATGATTTGAAATGCTGTGTCACCTTCTATCCTGATTCTTGTGTTATGCAGGACTTGGCTACGGAGAAGATGATTGGTTCGGGTGAACAATTTGGAGGTCTCTATCATATTTCTTCATCTCCAATCAAATCTTCAACTAATCAAATATCTCAATCATCTAATTTGTGGCATTTACGCCTAGGTCATTCTATTTTTTTTTTCTCGTTTTAAATTTCTAACTGATTAATTTCATCTTAATAATGCTACTTTTTCTCATAACTGTAGTATTTGCCGGTTAGCAAAACAAACTAGGTTGTTTTTTTCTCAAGAAGCTCAATAACAACACATTCTACCTTTGATATGTTACATTGTGATGTTTGGGGATCTCATAAAATTCCTACCCATTCCTGTTTGCGTTTTCTTCTCACTATTATTGATGATTTTACTCGATGTACTTGGGTTTTTCTTATACAACATAAATTAGAAGTACATAGTTTGTTAATGAACTTTGTTAAATTCGTTCAAACTCAATTTCATACTACTATCAAGATAGTACGATCAGACAATGGGACTGAGTTTCTGTCTTTACAACCATTTTTTACTTCTTGTGGCATTGAATTTCAGCGCACTTGTGTCTATACTCCAAAACAAAATGGAGTCGTAGAGGGTAAGCATCATCATATCATAAATGTAGCTAGGTCTCTCCTCTTTCAGTCACACGTTTCACTTAATTTTTTGGAAGAGTGCATTTTAATTGCTGTTTATCTTATAAATAGAACACCATCATCATTTTTATCTAACAAGACACCCTTTGAAGCACTCTACAATCAACCACCTACATTTCATCATCTTAAAGTTTTTTAATGTAAATGTTATGCAACTGTAGTACATCCTAAGCAAAAATTTGAATATCGGGCAATTCCTTGTGTTTTCGTAGGATATCCTTGTGGTTACAAAGGTTACAAGTTGTATGACATGCAATCTCACAAATTATTTATCCGCCGTGATGTTAAATTTTGTGAAGATGGTTTTCCTTTTTCACCAGCTTCACAAACTGACATTAGTTCCTTCGACTCTCGGTTTACCACTTCATGATTCATCCTACTCAAACATCTATTCTAATCCTATCCCACCTTCTATTTTGTCATCTCCTCCACCTTCCATTCCTTCTCCAGATTTACCCACTAATTATAATCCTATCCAACCTGATACACCAGTTCCACTCTGACGTTCTACTCGTACCAAACAGCCTCCAGCTTGGCATAATGATTATGAGATGTCTTATGTAGCCAATTATTTAACCTCTAGCTCAAGTCCCAACATGGGCACAGGCATCCCCTTCATCATTACCTTTCATTCTCTAGTTTTTTCTCCTACTCGATGTGCTTTTCTATCTCTTATTACAGCCAGACATAACTTAAAACTTATGATGAGGTAGTTGGCGACCCATTATGGTAGCAGGTTATGAATGCTGAAATTGCAACTTTGGAACGTAATCATACTTGGTCTCTCGTTCCTCTACCACCTGGCCATAAAGCTATTGGCTATCGTTTGGTGTACAAGATTAAATACAACTCTGATGGTTCTGTTGAACGTTATAAAGTTTATCCGGTAGTAAAGGGGTATACTCAGGTTGAAGGTATTGATTACAAAGAGACATTTTCTCCTACACCAAAGTTTACTACACTTCGTTGCTTACTCACTATTGCTTCTTCTCGAAAATGGTTCACTCATTAGTTGAGTGTTCAAAATGTATTTCTCCATGGTAATCTTTAAACAGGGAATGAGGGAAGGAGTGAGGAGAAATTTTTCCTATTACATAAATAGGACCGGAGACAGAGCTTATATTCTCCATTCGTATCCCCACCTAACTCCCTTGACCCGTCTCGTACCCGCCCGCCTCAAAGAGAGATTTTTTAAGATCCATTTCTGAGTTTTATATATTTCTAAAGATGAAGAAATCTATATATTTTTCATTCCAAAACTCCAATGGATTTTATGTCTTCCCTTCCGTGGGTTGAATGTCTTGCTTTCATGTGTTCGATTTATGTAATAACAAATGTCTTTTACATTTAGTTTTTTTTTTCTTTTTTCTTTTCTAATTGAACTCATTTATTTATGTCATTAGGTTTGCTTTATTTTTGTCGCATACCTGGTCATTATTGTTGATTCAACTATGACTTCCGAGAAAACTAATCACTATTTTTGTGGTGTTTTTCTTAGATTTGAAAATTATGTTATCAAATTTTGTGTTTATAATTTAGGCATAGATTAAGTTTATATTTTGTTTACAAGTGTAGATAGTTTAATTTAGAGCAAGGTGGTTCTACTTCAATTTCTAATAACATGAGTGGATCAAAACCAATAGATAGTTTATATCTAAAAATAAAATGTATACATTAACAAATTTATTTAAAATGACTATTTTTTTTTAGAGAATAATAAACCAAGAAATTCTCCCTAGAGAAACTGATCCCTGCCGCTTCCTTGTGATGAATTCCTTAGGGACATCTTTACCTGTGACAACTGCACGTATCTTGTTTTATGATTGTATGACATATACTAAGTTATGTATATGCTATGATATACGTTATGTTGCATACAAGTGATGCTATGATATCATATACACTACTCTAGGATTATGTTATGTCATAGATCAATGTTATGTTGTCGATGTTATTTGATGCATGAACCTTCATGTATCATGTCATGTAAATTATGTTAATACATACACTCAATGACTATGAGACATTAGAAAGTCATGTATTATTAATAGGAGTTGCATCGAGATACTTCCCCGTTATGATTAGTACAGACACATACCTTACAATATTTATGTTCCTTATGATATTATGCGGGTCTTTTCCCTTCAAGGTATTTGGTAGCGCGAGTGTGTACAAGCTCGACGAGCCAGCCCACAGAGTACTCTTATATGAGCCCATCTGGTGGTCAATATGCACATTCATGGGTCGTGTGTAGGGAAGTACAACATATCCAACCCTACTCGGACGGAAAAGCAAAGCCCACCCATGTCACAATGCATTTATGAAAGAATAGGTCCCACTATATTACACGTGATTCATTTTCCGACCCTAATAATGAGGTTACTTACTGAGTATTTATTAAAGTACTCAAACCACGTGCTACTCTTATTTTCAAGTAAAGGTAAGACACCCATTTACAGATGACAATGTCGCCTTGAAGGCCAAGGAACCAAAGTTAAGGTAGTTGCATTCATGTTATTTTTAATGATCCTTAGGTTAGATTAGGGCATTATTTAAACTTATGTTGTCTATTTTCCACTATGTTGTCCATAATAATATTGTTTTAATGAATTTATTATGAACATTTAAGTCAATAACACTGTTTATGAAACGTTATAAATGAATTTTTTCATGCATAGTAGTCATGTCATTTATGCCGTTGTCGTTGAATCAAATTTTAATTTCATTTAGAATATTTTGAATAAAATTGAAACTCAAAGGTTAAAATAAATAGATCAATATTTAGTTATAAGAACCATGAATAAAAAATGATAAGAAATGAGAAATTACTCCAAATGTATATTTGTTAACTTAATAAGGATTGTTTTAAATTTATGTTTGTTGTAAATTTGGCTCTATTTTCTCAACACTAATACCTTTTTTAAGGATAAGAAAAACTCAAATCCTTGATCCTTTCATTTTTTTTTAACTAAAAAATTATTAGAATTATAGCTTTGATATAACACACAACAAGAAATTAATATTGTATTCGTGTATACATTTTTAAAGAAAAAGAGAAATTGGGATAAAAGTAAAAATATCAACAAGTAGTGTTGATCCGTAAAAAAGTCTCGTCTACGTTGGTATCCGCTGCCAAACAAACATTAAAACTTAAATTAACCAAAATGATATAGGGTAATGTAACGTACTATGAACTTGAGATCCCTAGTTCATTTTAAGGGAATGACCTATATCAAATTATCGCTCTATAAGATTATTTTATCACTTAATTGATTTTTGGAAAAGACCATCGAGAAAGCTTGACACTGAGCTTTGACCCTCGAGCTTGGTGAAGGGCTTTGGCACCAAGATGACCAGTTCAAACCTAGACTTCCTTTTATTACTTAATCTTGAACCCTATCATTTTGGGTCTAATTGGTTGGCGACCTAGCTTCACTTCCTTATTATTATTTTTTACTTTAAAAAACTATTTTTAAGTGTTTGTCTTTTGTATAAATTCTATTTTAAGAACAATAGTTTAGGGATTATTTATGGAATTGCTCTTATTACGATGTTTGAAAGATATGTCATATAAGAAAGAATTTAGCTTTTGTATGTTCTAAACATATTTATTTTCAATCATGTTACATTATTTTTGAATCGCTTTCTTCGATTTCAAAATTGATTAATTGATTATAAGTTGAATGCACTTCATTGCTCTAATTGTTATCAGAGTGGTTGCTCTTATAGATTTTTTTTTTTTTTTTTTTTTTTTAATTTTATTGTTAAAGCTTATGACAAACATACGTGATAAGGAATACTACAAGGAGAGTAAGATTCGGATTACCTTGTTGATCAAATATCTCAAGACAAGAATATTGTTTGAGATTCGAATCACTCCACAAGCAAGATCGATCATGTTTAGCTTGAATGATTCTTGTTGATCAAATATCTCAATGCAAGAACACTTGTTTAATCTTCGAATCACTCTACAAGCAAGATTGATTATGTCGAGTTTGAATGATTCTACATGCAACCTAAACTACATAGAATTGCAAAGAAACTTAGTGAAATGCTTTTTTTACTATATTTTCCAAGTCTTCTTGCAAATACAACATACTTTATGGTTTATATAGCCTCAAAATGAAGCTATTAAAGACATTCCAAGAGTTCTAACATTCATACTTTATGGTCATAATTAACCATTATGTAAATGAAAAGTCTTAAAATATATTAATGAAATACAATAACTCTAAATTACCCTAAATTGTAATCCACCCAAAATTTATAACTATGAAACTTCATTCTTCTTCGATGTGGCATGAATTAAAATATCTTTGGATAATTTCAACAACTTTTTTTGAAGTATATTGTATGATTGATGTCTCTTGGTTCATATCAATACATGTTAATAATGGCTTTAGTGAAGGACAAATCTCTAATCCTTCTTATTTTTATGGAACAAATTATACTTGTTGTAAATCTAGAATAAACAATTTGTTTATGATCCAATCATAAACTAAATCCTTTAAGTGAAAGGGTGGAGTCCATTGTTCAAGTAATAAGATCAACACTTAAGAAAACTACTCATCTACGTGCCTTATATGGGAAAGAGTAAATTCTATCTTCAAAATTCTTATTTGGTCAATCTCCAAATTGGTAGATTTATCGAATCGGCTACTATAGTCATTTTCCTCCATACAAATCAAAAGACAAGTTCTCACATGAGGAGTTCATAACTCACTCAAGATTAAGATCGAATCGCATATGATTATCGTGTGCAATATTAATTTTCTTAATTAAATGATTTATAAACAAGGATTAAATTTTTTGTGATCAAGTCTTATTCAAACTTATTGTATACGATACTCCCACTCATATATGTCTCTACGTGAACAATTTAAACCAAAATATTGATAATTTTTATAAATTAAACCGTATCAATAGTGTTATCAAGATAAGATACTCAATCATATATATATATATAGCATAGGCTATTTAGGTTATTGATATATTAGAACAATATTATTTTGTATCTCACATATTGTAGAAGATTATACTAATAATAACCTTCAATTTTTATTACGTAGATAACTTAACATTGCAAATAAATATAACCAAAACTATTATTAAATAATAAATGATATATTGAGATGTTTTAGGCATAAATTAAAACAAAAAAAATTAGCATACATTTTTTAACCTATTTTTCAAAACTAAAGGACTTAAACATCATTGATCGAACGAACCTATTCCTATAAACTTAGAGACCCAAAAAAATAATTTTTCCTAAAAAGGTTGAGTGAAGAGGTATGTTTAAGCCTCATGAACACGAACCTAAGACTTATTTTACAACTAACCAATTTAACCTTTATTTGCATAGTGTTTTTTGTTTTGAACTGATTTTGATCTTAGATGATCTAACATCTTAAATCGTGAATATTTCTCTATCGAATCAATGCACAAGGTCGAGTTATCATGAATTATTAGAGTAATGGATAGAGTCTGCATCAACCTTTTACCTAATAAATGCATCCCTTCTAGAAATCGGGGTTTATTACACGTATTAACTCTAGAATTATTATAGTCATCTAAGTAGCAAATCCCATCAAACAAGCATGACTTAATCTTTAAGACAAGCATATGATTACTGGCAGGATCAACCAGGTAGCACTCCAACACGACGTTGCTGCCCACTTGCCCTCACAATTTGTCGCTTCTCCACTCCAGAGAGTGTGAGAGAGATAACGTGGGAGCAAGCGTCATTCATTCATCTTTCATTTAGTAATATATAGACAACAAGTTCGAGGAGTTTCTCAAGAACATCATGTCGCCAAATGCACCATCTAAGAGTACAAGGAGCCGAGATGCGTTTCAATACAAATGCACATCATGCCGCCAAATGCACGGATGCATAAGCATTTTGTTCAATGAACCTAATGAACAAATTGGGTAAATTTGAAAGTGGATTGTAAAAACGTTGAAAGAATTATAAAATCCCAAGGGGGAAGAAAAAAATGAAGATATGGGGAAAGTGGGATGACGTCATATTGAGAGGATGATTGTATTGCGTTTTGGCTAGTAAAAAAAAAAATGAACTTTTCGTCGCTTGAGAGATTCAAACTCTCACTGGGAAACCCCATGTACTTAGCAGGCACACGCCTTAACCACTTGGCCAAAGCGACTTTTTTGTTTTAGGAATGAATCTTGAAGAGGCTCTAGGGACAAGAAAGATAGATGATGAATGAGGAATCAATTACAACTTCGGGACCTATACGGTAGCTTAGAGCGCAGTAAAGGGTAAGCCCAACGTCCTATAGACCAAAGGAAAGTCGTGCAAACCTAGTAGAAGAAGGAAGCGATGAGGGCCTACAAGTAGGTTGGTTACTAAGTATATTTTTATACTTACACCTTTCCCCTTATCTAGTGTACTGGTCAACGTGGGGATATGCTCGGGAGCTCTACCATCATAGAAGGGTGTCGACCTGGAGTGTTGTTAGTCGTATTCGACCTGGGCCATGAATTAGTTGTATAATTTTTTGGGTTGATTTTGAATTCTTTTGTATCCCAAGCCCTAAACCAGGGGAACAAAACATTCCATATATAAGGGTGTGAATTCCTCTATTAGATCGTGAGATAACGGGCCAAAGTGGACAACATGTTTTAGCGGTGACTTTTGGCTAGTAAAAAAAAAAAATGAACTTTTCGTCGCCTGAGAGATTCAAACTCTCATTGGGAAACCCCATGTACTTAGCGGGCACACGCCTTAACCACTTGGCCAAAGCGACTTTTTTGTTTTAGGAATGAATCTTGAAGAGGCTCCAGGGACAAGAAAGATAGATGATTAATGAGGAATCAATTACAACTTCGGGACCTATACGGTAGCTTAGAGCGCAGTAAAGGGTAAGCCCAACGTCCTATAGACCAAAGGAAAGTCGTGGAAACCTAGTAGAAGAAGGAAGCGATGAGGGCCTACAAGTAGGTTGGTTACTAAGTATATTTTTATACTTACACCTTTCCCCTTATCTAGTGTACTGGTCAACGTGGGGATATGCTCGGGAGCTCTACCATCACAGAGGGGTGTTGACCTAGAGTGTTGTTAGTCGTATTCGACCTGGGCCATGAATTAATTGTATAATTTTTTGGGTTGATTTTGAATTCTTTTGTATCCCAAGCCCTAAACCAGGGGAACAAAACAATCCATATATAAGGGTGTGAATTCCTCTATTAGATCGTGAGATAACGGGCCAAAGTGGACAACATGTTTTAGCGGTGACTTTTGGCTAGTAAAAAAAAAATGAACTTTTCGTCGCCTGAGAGATTCAAACTCTCACTGGGAAACCCCATGTACTTAGCGGGCACACGCCTTAACCACTTGGCCAAAGCGACTTTTTTGTTTTAGGAATGAATCTTGAAGAGGCTCCAGGGACAAGAAAGATAGATGATTAATGAGGAATCAATTACAACTTCGGGACCTATACGGTAGCTTAGAGCGCAGTAAAGGGTAAGCCCAACGTCCTATTGACCAAAGGAAAGTCGTGGAAACCTAGTAGAAGAAGGAAGCGATGAGGGCCTACAAGTAGGTTGGTTACTAAGTATATTTTTATACTTACACCTTTCCCCTTATCTAGTGTACTGGTCAACGTGGGGATATGCTCGGGAGCTCTACCATCACAGAAGGGTGTCGACCTGGAGTGTTGTTAGTCGTATTCGACCTGGGCCATGAATTAGTTGTATAATTTTTTGGGTTGATTTTGAATTCTTTTGTATCCCAAGCCCTAAACCAGGGGAACAAAACATTCCATATATAAGGGTGTGAATTCCTCTATTAGATCGTGAGATAACGGGCCAAAGTGGACAACATGTTTTAGCGGTGACTTTTGGCTAGTAAAAAAAAAATGAACTTTTCGTCGCCTGAGAGATTCAAACTCTCACTGGGAAACCCCATGTACTTAGCGGGCACACGCCTTAACCACTTGGCCAAAGCGACTTTTTTGTTTTAGGAATGAATCTTGAAGAGGCTCCAGGGACAAGAAAGATAGATGATTAATGAGGAATCAATTACAACTTCGGGACCTATACGGTAGCTTAGAGAGCAGTAAAGGGTAAGCCCAACGTCCTATTGACCAAAGGAAAGTCGTGGAAACCTAGTAGAAGAAGGAAGCGATGAGGGCCTACAAGTAGGTTGGTTACTAAGTATATTTTTATACTTACACCTTTCCCCTTATCTAGTGTACTGGTCAACGTGGGGATATGCTCGGGAGCTCTACCATCACAGAAGGGTGTCGACCTGGAGTGTTGTTAGTCGTATTCGACCTGGGCCATGAATTAGTTGTATAATTTTTTGGGTTGATTTTGAATTCTTTTGTATCCCAAGCCCTAAACCAGGGGAACAAAACATTCCATATATAAGGGTGTGAATTCCTCTATTAGATCGTGAGATAACGGGCCAAAGTGGACAACATGTTTTAGCGGTGACTTTTGGCTAGTAAAAAAAAAAAATGAACTTTTCGTCGCCTGAGAGATTCAAACTCTCATTGGGAAACCCCATGTACTTAGCGGGCACACGCCTTAACCACTTGGCCAAAGCGACTTTTTTGTTTTAGGAATGAATCTTGAAGAGGCTCCAGGGACAAGAAAGATAGATGATTAATGAGGAATCAATTACAACTTCGGGACCTATACGGTAGCTTAGAGCGCAGTAAAGGGTAAGCCCAACGTCCTATAGACCAAAGGAAAGTCGTGGAAACCTAGTAGAAGAAGGAAGCGATGAGGGCCTACAAGTAGGTTGGTTACTAAGTATATTTTTATACTTACACCTTTCCCCTTATCTAGTGTACTGGTCAACGTGGGGATATGCTCGGGAGCTCTACCATCATAGAAGGGTGTCGACCTGGAGTGTTGTTAGTCGTATTCGACCTGGGCCATGAATTAGTTGTATAATTTTTTGGGTTGATTTTGAATTCTTTTGTATCCCAAGCCCTAAACCAGGGGAACAAAACATTCCATATATAAGGGTGTGAATTCCTCTATTAGATCGTGAGATAACGGGCCAAAGTGGACAACATGTTTTAGCGGTGACTTTTGGCTAGTAAAAAAAAAAAATGAACTTTTCGTCGCCTGAGAGATTCAAACTCTCATTGGGAAACCCCATGTACTTAGCGGGCACACGCCTTAACCACTTGGCCAAAGCGACTTTTTTGTTTTAGGAATGAATCTTGAAGAGGCTCCAGGGACAAGAAAGATAGATGATTAATGAGGAATCAATTACAACTTCGGGACCTATACGGTAGCTTAGAGCGCAGTAAAGGGTAAGCCCAACGTCCTATAGACCAAAGGAAAGTCGTGGAAACCTAGTAGAAGAAGGAAGCGATGAGGGCCTACAAGTAGGTTGGTTACTAAGTATATTTTTATACTTACACCTTTCCCCTTATCTAGTGTACTGGTCAACGTGGGGATATGCTCGGGAGCTCTACCATCACAGAGGGGTGTTGACCTAGAGTGTTGTTAGTCGTATTCGACCTGGGCCATGAATTAATTGTATAATTTTTTGGGTTGATTTTGAATTCTTTTGTATCCCAAGCCCTAAACCAGGGGAACAAAACAATCCATATATAAGGGTGTGAATTCCTCTATTAGATCGTGAGATAACGGGCCAAAGTGGACAACATGTTTTAGCGGTGACTTTTGGCTAGTAAAAAAAAAATGAACTTTTCGTCGCCTGAGAGATTCAAACTCTCACTGGGAAACCCCATGTACTTAGCGGGCACACGCCTTAACCACTTGGCCAAAGCGACTTTTTTGTTTTAGGAATGAATCTTGAAGAGGCTCCAGGGACAAGAAAGATAGATGATTAATGAGGAATCAATTACAACTTCGGGACCTATACGGTAGCTTAGAGAGCAGTAAAGGGTAAGCCCAACGTCCTATTGACCAAAGGAAAGTCGTGGAAACCTAGTAGAAGAAGGAAGCGATGAGGGCCTACAAGTAGGTTGGTTACTAAGTATATTTTTATACTTACACCTTTCCCCTTATCTAGTGTACTGGTCAACGTGGGGATATGCTCGGGAGCTCTACCATCACAGAAGGGTGTCGACCTAGAGTGTTGTTAGTCGTATTCGACCTGGGCCATGAATTAGTTGTATAATTTTTTGGGTTGATTTTGAATTCTTTTGTATCCCAAGCCCTAAACCAGGGGAACAAAACATTCCATATATAAGGGTGTGAATTCCTCTATTAGATCGTGAGATAACAGGCCAAAGTGGACAACATGTTTTAGCGGTGACTTTTGGCTAGTAAAAAAAAAATGAACTTTTCGTCACCTGAGAGATTCAAACTCTCACTGGGAAACCCCATGTACTTAGCGGGCACACGCCTTAACCACTTGGCCAAAGTGACTTTTTTGTTTTAGGAATGAATCTTGAAGAGGCTCCAGGGACAAGAAAGATAGATGATTAATGAGGAATCAATTACAACTTCGGGACCTATACGGTAGCTTAGAGCGCAGTAAAGGGTAAGCCCAACGTCCTATAGACCAAAGGAAAGTTGTGGAAACCTAGTAGAAGAAGGAAGCGATGAGGGCCTACAAGTAGGTTGGTTACTAAGTATATTTTTATACTTACACCTTTCCCCTTATCTAGTGTACTGGTCAACGTGGGGATATGCTCGGGAGCTCTACCATCACAGAAGGGTGTCGACCTAGAGTGTTGTTAGTCGTATTCGACCTGGGCCATGAATTAGTTGTATAATTTTTTGGGTTGATTTTGAATTCTTTTGTATCCCAAGCCCTAAACCAGGGGAACAAAACATTCCATATATAAGGGTGTGAATTCCTCTATTAGATCGTGAGATAACGGGCCAAAGTGGACAACATGTTTTAGCGGTGACTTTTGGCTAGTAAAAAAAAAAATGAACTTTTCGTCGCCTGAGAGATTCAAACTCTCACTGGGAAACCCCATGTACTTAGCGGGCACACGCCTTAACCACTTGGCCAAAGCGACTTTTTTGTTTTAGGAATGAATCTTGAAGAGGCTCCAGGGACAAGAAAGATAGATGATTAATGAGGAATCAATTACAACTTCGGGACCTATACGGTAGCTTAGAGCGCAGTAAAGGGTAAGCCCAACGTCCTATAGACCAAAGGAAAGTCGTGGAAACCTAGTAGAAGAAGGAAGCGATGAGGGCCTACAAGTAGGTTGGTTACTAAGTATATTTTTATACTTACACCTTTCCCCTTATCTAGTGTACTGGTCAACGTGGGGATATGCTCGAGAGCTCTACCATCACAGAAGGGTGTCGACCTGGAGTGTTGTTAGTCGTATTCGACCTGGGCCATGAATTAGTTGTATAATTTTTTGGGTTGATTTTGAATTCTTTTGTATCCCAAGCCCTAAACCAGGGGAACAAAACATTCCATATATAAGGGTGTGAATTCCTCTATTAGATCGTGAGATAACGGGCCAAAGTGGACAACATGTTTTAGTGGTTACTTTGGGCTAGTAAAAAAACAATGGACTTTTCGTTGCCTGAGAGATTCAAACTCTCACTGGGAAACCCCATGTACTTAGCAGGCACACGCCTTAACCACTTGGCCAAAGCGACTTTTTTGTTTTAGGAATGAATCTCGAAGAGGCACTAGGGACAAGAAAGATAGATGATTAATGAGGAATCAATTACAACTTCGGGACCTATACGGTAGCTTAGAGCGCAGTAAAGGGTAAGCCCAACGTCCTATAGACCAAAGGAAAGTCGTGGAAACCTAGTAGAAGAAGGAAGCGATTAGCGCCTACAAGTAGGTTGGTTCCTAAGTATATTTTTATACTTACACCTTCTTCCTTTTCTAGTGTATTGGTCAAGGTGGGGAGATGCTCGGGAGCACTACCATCACAGAGGGGTGTCGACCCGGAGTGTGGTTAGTTTTATTCGACCTCGGCCATGATTTAGTTGTATAATTTTTTGGGTTAATTTTGAATTCTTTTGTATCCCAAGCCCTTTTCCCCGTTTGTATATAACTTGAAATTTCTGACGCACGTGTTGTATGTCTTTTAAAGTGTAAAAATTTATCTTTTTATCGCTTCCATCCCAGTTCCAACATCGGTTTGAGAGGGAAACAAAGGTTTGAGTGGGGAACAAAACATTCCAAGCATGTGAATACCTCTATGAGATCGTGAGGTAACGGGCCAAAATGGACAACATGTTTTTGCAGTGGCCTTTGGCTAGTAAAAAAAAATGAATTTTTCGTCGCCTAAGAGATTCAAACTCTCACGGAGAAACCCTATGTACTTAGCAGGCACATGCCTTAACAACTCAGCCAAAGAAACTTTTTTGTTTTAGGAACAAATCTCGAAGAGGCAATAGGGACAACAAAGGTAGATGATTAATGAGGAATCAATTACAATTTCGGGACATACACGGTAGCTTAGAGTGCAGTAAAGGGTAAGCCCAACGTCCTATAGACCAAAGGAAAGTCGTGGAAACCTAGTAGAAGAAGGAAGCAATGAGGGTCTACAAATAAGTTGGTTACTAAGTATATTTTTATACTTTCACCTTTCTCCTTTTCTAGTTTACATGTCAAGGTGGGGAAATGCTCGGGAGCTCTACTATCATAGAGGGGTGTCGACCCGGAGTGTTGTTAGTTGTATTTGACAGGGGCCATGGATTTGTTATATAATTTTGATTTGGACAAAGAAGTGATCAGGGAGGATATTCATTTGTTCCAAATCAAATTAAATGGGACAAGTTACCAATCCTCGAGTCAATCATTGCGGCCTATTTCTGAGTCTTGCATCTTTCTTGAAAATTCAATAATTTCTTGAAAGTCTAAAAATGCAAACCAATCAAAGGCGGTCTATTTTTTTACGGATATTTTCATTACTGAGGAGACAAGAGTGAAAGACAACTTGGATGTTATTGACCTACCGTAAAGACAAGTTAAAGACAAGTTGGACGTGATTAACATACACTCTCCAACTTGAAGGGGAGTGTTGAGATATATTATTTATGGAATATATCTTAGATATTATATCTTAATATTCTTCCATTTATGATTTGATTTAGAGTATATTTTATTTTATTTAGTATTTAATTATTTTATATTTTCCTCATTTGTACTAGCTTGTATCCTATTTAAAGGATATCAATATCAATGATAATACACACCTTCCCAATTATATTCATATTTAAAGGATATCAATATCAATGATAATACACACCTTCCCAATTATATTTTCTATCTCATTCTTAACAGCCTACAAGTAGGTTGGTTACTAAGTATATTTTTATACTTACACCTTTCTCCTTTTCTAGTGTACTGGTCAAGGTGTGGAGATGCTCAAGAGCTCTACTATCACACAGGGGTGTCGACCCGGAGTGTTGTTAGTTGTATTCGACATGGGCCATGAATTAGTTGTATAATTTTTTGGGTTGATTTGGAATTCTTTTGTATCCCAAGCCCTTTTTCCCATTTGTAAATAACTTCAAATTTCTGACACAGGTGTTGTGTAAAAAATTTATCTTTTCTTCGCTTCCATCCCATATCTAACATCGGTTTGAGAGGGGAATGGTGTTGTATGTCTTCCATCCCATATCCAACATCGGTTTGAGAGGGGAATGGTGTTGTATGTCTTTTAAACTCTCGCAGGGAAACCCCATGTACTTAGCAGGCACACACCTTAACCACTCAGCCAGAGCGTCTTTTTTGTTTTAGGAAGGAATCTCGAAGAGGCACTAGGGTTGAACACAACTCTCAGTGGAAAACACTCGCACACTTTATTAAGACCAATCGAGAAGAGATTTACAAAACACTCGGTAGAAACTACTACCTTGTATTGCTTGTGATTTTTTGGGATGATGAACTAAATAGGATGGAGGGGTATTTATAGTGGAGGGTAGTCAATCTATTCCTAAAATTTCTCAACCTTTTTCCTAATATATCTAAATCATTTTCCTAAATTTATTTCTAAAATCCTAAATCATAAATATAATTATTCATACAATAATGGTTGGCTTGACTTTATTGGGCTAGTGATGACATTTTAATACTCCCCCTCAGCACTAGTCCTCATTCGTTGCACCATGTTGAGCTGACAACGAAAACTCTCATGTTAGCTCTTTCGTAAACACATTTGCTACTTGGTTATCTGTATTCTTCCTTCATCGCTTTCTACCAAGCCTCTTCATATGTCTCTGACTTATTATCTTCGTCTTCTACAATAGTTGTGTTGGTATACTTAGGATTTGACCTTTGGATTCTATTTGATCGCCTAAGTTGTTGATGTGTCGTCTCATTTCTATCAGATTCTCTTGATTGAATCACTTTTTGTTCGTCAATATCAATGTCACTTGGATCTTTAGGCACATCAACATTTAAATAAATGTGCGTAGTTAGCTCCCCCATCTTCTGTTGTAAATTTTTTTCGATTTTGTTTGAATCGAGTAAGTCTTTCTTCTCTAAGGACCACCATGAAGATGCTTCATCGAAAACTACATCTCTTGATGTATAGTATTTTTCACTTGTTGGATCACAACACTTCCACCCTTTCCTTTGATTGTCATATCCAACAAATATGCACTTGACTGCTTTCTTGTCAAACTTGCTACGTAGATGGTCAGGCACAAATACATAGCAAACACAACCAAATACTCAGAAGTAGCTAACTGTAGGTTTCATGTCCCATAGTATCTCAAATGGTGAGACAAACCCTAGCCTTGGTTGGGGAAGTTTGTCGATCACATGGGCAGCCCGTTCGCATAGCTTCAACTCAAAATCTTCCTGGAACATTCTTTGCATGTAACATGCTTCGACAGATTTCTGCAAGATGTTGATTTTTTCTTTCTGCTACACCATTTTGTTGTGGTGTGTTGGCACATGTAGACTGACGTCCTATCCCACACTCGTGTAAATATTGATCAAATTCATTTGACGTGTATTCTCCACCATTGTCTGAACGTAGACAACAGATCTTCTCTCCTATTTCTCCTTTGATCATCATCTTGAATTCTTGAAATTTCGAAAATGTGTCAGACTTTTCTTTCATAAAGAAAATCCACACATATCTTGAGTAATCGTCAATGAATGTCACCATATACCGCATTCCGCTGATCGATGCTTGTTTGACTGGACCAAACAAATCAGAGTGAATTAACTCTAATGGTTTCTTCGCTTTGAAACTTGATTCTTTGTATGGTAATTGATGAGCTTTACCATATTGGAATCCAACACACACAACGTCTGTTTTGACTTCAAGTTGAGGGAGACCTTTCAGCATGGATTTTTCCATAATCAGCTTTAACTTGTGGTAGCCAACATGTCCCAGTCTTGCATGCCATAGATCTGTTGTCTCATTCTTCCGTGTCTTGTCAAGATAGGCAGACTCTGCAGATAGAACGTAAATGGAATCCACTCTTCGTTCTTCTATTGTCGGCTTTCCTGTTATCTTAATATCTTCATAGACTTTCACATCTTTTGGCCTAAACAAGACATAGTTTCCTGATGTTGTTAGTTGTGAAACTGACAACAAATTCTTCTTTATTCCTGCTACATGATAGACATTATGTAGTGACACTACATCAGATTTATTGCCAGGCATGATTGTCGTATTGCCGATCTGAGCAATTGACAACTGTGTGTTATTTTCTGTGCATAACATACGACTTCCTTTGTACTCTTTCTTGTCTTGCAATTTCCTCTAATCGCCAGTCATGTGATTTGAGCATCATGAATCAACGATCCAATCATTCTCATAATCGATATGGTCTCCCATCATCGCCGTGAGTGCTTGCTCATCTTCTTCTAAGGCATACAATACCTCTGCATCCCATTCCTCCTCCATCTCCATGTTGGAGGATGCCACATTGCTCTCGATAGATTTTTTCTTGGACCAACAATCTCTGGACATGTGGCCCTTCCTCCCACAATTGTAGCAAATACCCTCAAATCTTTTTCCTTGAGAACTTTGGTTGTCGTTCTTCTGAGCTCTCATTGGTTGTACAATTTCTTGGTGACTTCTTCTTTTGTCACCATTGTATCCGCATTTTGTAGATGACCTATTATTGCTCTGGCTTTCACTTGTGTAGAGTGCTTCTTCTTCACCCTTCAATGTGATGCCTCCCATTTGTTTAGCCATGACTTCTTGGTTGGCTAGCAAATTTTCGAACTCTACAAGTGATGGTTGAGTTGGTCATCCTTGTATAGCAATAATGAAGCTTCGATAGTCTGGTCGCAATCCGTGGATTATGATCCTCTTCATTTGAGATTCTACAATGGCAGACTTCGGGTCTAGTTCAATAATCTCCCGACAAATCGGCTTGACCTTGTGGAAGTACTGAGCAATCATCATGTCACGTTGTGAAATTGACAACAACTCGTTCTCCAGAAGTTGTAGTCTTGTATCGTTCTTCTTTGAGAACAACATCACGAACGTGTCCCATGCTTCTTTCGGTGTCTTGTCATCCCAAATATGCTCTAACATCCCTTTTTCGATTGTGGTCTTCAGGGCAAACATTGCTTTGCCTGCTTTGATTCTCCATTTGCGCAAGGCGCCGTTAGAATCATCCTCTAGCGGTGTAGTTTCGCACCCGCCAACGATCTCCCAAAGATCATGTCCTTGTAAATAGGACATCATGCATGTTGCCCACGTATTGTAGTTGTTGTTGTTGAGTTTCTTGATTTCTCCAACGATTTGAAAATCACCCATCGTGTTGGTTATGTTGGGTTTTATGTCCTAAAACTCATAGTTTGTAAACAAAGATATATTCTATTTTCAATAAAGTTATTATTGATGTTTATTCAGTAAAAATTGTTATTGAATAAAGTGAACTTTACGATCATTAATCTAAATCCAATAAACTAAGAACACTATGGCTATAGTATGACTACTTGAACTATATGTAGAGACATAAGAGTGGATCAAGTTCAAGTATATAGTCAAAATGATATATAGTATAAGGATAAGGCTGAGTACCTTATTCTGGGGACACTATGGATGCGGCCCACTTTTGTATATGATATAAACAATGTGATCACTAAATTGTGCATGTGGAGACATGTGAGTGGGGGCGTCCTATGCAATGAGTATTGCATAAGATCGGACCATGAAGAAAACCACTCTCACTTTATAAAGTCGTTTACTGTTGAGACTGATTTTCTTTTCATTCGATAACCTAGGTAACTCAGTTTTAATCCTAAGCTAACCATGAACTCCTATTTATTCGAAATTATCCTTAGATTTGCATGGGTGAGAGTGGCTCTAGTTCGCCGACTCAACAGGCCTCCCATTTCAGGGGTAAGACTGGGTGAATGGCTGGGGACGTGGGGTGCAAGACGGAATTCACTCCTACCCACTTTTAGGGATAGAAGAAAGGTAGTTCCCTTAAGCACTGACTCCAGGTCTTGAACAAGGGGCCCCACCCTCTCATTGGCCTGAGAGGGATTCGGTTTACTGGTTGGACCACAAACCAATTGTTCATTAGAGGATCAGTGAGACATAAGGAACACGAAGTAACTTCAGGGGTAAAACGGTAAATTGACCCAGCTCTAGTTACGAACAACCTGTGAAGGATCGACTTACTAATCATGGTTATATCAGATGGACAGAAATATATCTATAGTGAGGGGAGTGCAACTACTAGGCTATAGTGGAGTGTCCTAGTAGTTAACGAATGTTGGTTAACCAGGTTAATGAGTTTAATCGGTTAATCTTGGATCGTTGGAGCCCATGATCTATAGGTCCATTAGGTCCCTCTGCTAGCTCATATCGGACTAAACAATAGAACAGTGTGACGAGTGAGTTCGAAGTGTTCGAATTCAAATTAGGGAATATGCGTTACATATATACGATATATTTAACCGCAATTTTGTTTTATTTATGAATTAAACGAAAAGAGAGAATCTGAGATATTTAAATAAGATTTAAATATCTTAATCAATTATGTGTCGGAATTGATTGGGATTGACATTTGAATTAATATTAAATATTAATTAAATAGTTTAATTAATCATTTAATGTTACTTTAATTTGAAATTCATTATTCAAATTAATTGTTTGAATTAAAATGAATAAAGTCAAAATGTTGACTTTCATCTAATGGAAAAATCCATGTTAGTGGAATTTTGAGGTGTCAAAATTTTGTTTAACCAAACTTATGTTTGCCAAATAAACCCCACAAGTTTGAGTGGAATTTTGAGTGTCAAAATTTGGTTAACTCAAACATGCATGCTTGCCACATAATCCCAAACATTTGAGTGGAATTTTAAGTGTCAAAATTTGGTGATCTCAAGTTTGCATGAATATGCAAACTTGACTCTTTAAATAGAGTGATCATGATACTTGGAAGGGATTCTTGATCTTGATGAAAAACCTTGAGAAAAACCTCTCACAAACACTCTCTTTCACATATACAAAATCCCTCCCAAGTTTAGTCACTCACCGGATTCCACAATCCCGTTCTAAGGTCGGAGGATAGTGGAGAAGACACTAGTGGTGGTTCGAAACCGGTTCGTGAGGCAAAAGGAGTTTGAACTACAAAAGGTTAGTATTTAAACTCATTAAGTTTTAATACTTATGAACATGCTAGTTATTTACAATAATTGATGTTCTAAAAGCGCCTAAGATCCAAATTGCTTCCGCATGTGTTATATTAACACCATCAGGTTATGCATCAGTAATACCAAACAAGCTCTTTCGACACCATACTTGCAGAGTCACAGACTACTCACGACACAAAAGAAACTCACTCACTACTAATCTCACGAAATCGTTTCTGATGTGGAAGATTAGACAGAGCTGCAACCACAGAGCATACTAAGAATTCCAAGAGATCAGATAACCTACATTAACCTCGCAATGGTACCAGCTTGTTGAACACAACTCTCTGTGGGAAACACTCGCACACTTTATTAAGACCAATCGAGAAGAGATTTACAAAACACTCGGTAGAAACTACTACCTTGTATTGCTTGTGATTTCTTGGGATGATGAACTAAATAGGATGGAGGGGTATTTATACTAAGTAGTCAATCTATTCCTAAAATTTCTAACCTTTTCCCTAAAATACCTAAATCATTTTCATAAATTTATTCCTAAAATCCCTAAATCATTTTCTTAAATTTATTTCTAAAATTCTAAATCATAAATATAATTATTCCTACAATAATTGTTGGGCTTGACCCTATTGGGCTAGTGATGACATTTTAACACTAGGGACAACAAAGGTAGATGATTAATGAAGAATCGATTACAACTTGGGGACCTACACGGTAGCTTAGAGCGCAGTAAAGGGTAAGCTCAAACTTCCTATAGACCAAAAGAAAGTCGTGGAAACCTAGTAGAAGAAGGAAGCGATGAAGGCCTACAAGTAGGTTGGTTACTAAATATATTTTTATACTTACACCTTTCTCCTTTTCTAGTGTACTGGTCAAGGTGGGGAGATGCTTGGGAGCTCTACTATTACAGAGGGGTGTCGACTCGGAGTGTTATTAGTCGTATTCGTCCTGGGCCATGAATTAGTTGTATAATTTTTTGGGTTGATTTTGAATTCTTTTGTATCCCAAGCCCTCTTTCCCGTTTGTAAATAATTTATAATTTCTCACACAAGTGTTGATGTTTCAGTTCGAATATAACTAACAGATGTTGGGATTTGCGCCCTAAATCTTCCTAATTAATTATTTAGTTTTTTAACAGTAACTTTTATTATTTTATTTGTAATTTAATTGTTATCCATGTATGAAAATCCTTGGTTATTAATGTAATCTTGAACCGTATGTGGTTGACATAAACCTAAGCAGTCTATAGTATATGGATAAGGTTGGGTGCCTTATCCTTGTAACACCATTGATACGATCCAATTTGTAATCGTTACAGATGATTTTATCCAAATCGTTCATGTGGGGACATGTAAATGGGGGTATCCTATACAATGAGTTTGTATAAGACTGGTCCAATAAATATATAATCTCTCTTTGTAAATCCGTTAATTGAGAAGATTAATATTTCACATGATGATCATATGCGACTCGATCTTAATCCTGAGTGAGTTATGAACTCCTGCCTGTGAGGGCTTGTCCTTTAATTTTCATGGGTAAGAATGGCTCTTTTAGCCGAGTCATTATGTCTACCATTTGGGGACTTAACCAAATAGGGAGTTTGGGAACATAATATCATGAGATGGAACTCACTCCTTTCCATATAATGAAAGTAGGTTAGTTATTCTCAAGTACTGATTTCGGGACTTGAACAATGGGCCCCACCCTCTCATTGGTCGGAGAGGGACTTGATTTATGATTGGATCATAAACAAATTGTTCACTAGAGAATCAGTTATACTTAAGGTGAAAGATGTAATTACAGGGGTAAAATGGACTTTTGACCCAGCTGTAATTATGAACAACTCGTGAAACATCGACTTGCTTGTAATAGTTATATCAATGGACATAACTTGTCCTACAGTGCATAAGAGTGCAACTCTAGTCTATAGTGGAGTGACCTATAGTTAATGATTGAAAATTGATTAATTAAAGACTTTAATTAATTAATTTTATATCATTTGAGCTTATAATCTGTAGGTCCATAAGGTCCTCTTACCTACAACAACGCTAGAAGGTTTAATATATTTGAAAGAAAATTTGAAAGGTTCAAATTGATATTTAATATATTAGATATATTAAATAAATAGAAAAAGTATATTTAATTTGAAGAGTTGAAAGGAATATTTAACCTATTAGATAGGTTAAATATAACTGGAGAAAAATATATTAATTTGAAGGGTTCAAATTAATATTTAATATATTAAATATATTAAAAGAAAAAAATATTTATGGTATTTGATACCATTAAATATTAAATCAATTAAAGTATTTTAATATATTAAGTGAAAATATATTTGAAATTTGAATTCAAATTAGTTAAATATATATTATGATATCTTATTATATCTAAATATGATTTGTATAAGATATTATATCCTAATATATTAAATATGCAAATATATTATTTGGCAAATATTCTCCAAGAATTCCTATAAATATGACTCTCGGGTTGACCCAAAGACACACGATCTCTCTCACTTTC
>NC_141813.1:2614149-2629149 GCF_057944985.1 Cucurbita pepo subsp. pepo | reverse complement strand
CGAGATTTTCTGTTTTCATTTTTTTAAATCGAGAGGTGAACAAAAAGTTAAGGGCTTCGGAAGAACTGCATGACCAAAATATGAGTAAGTTATGGATATGACTAAATTTAGAAGCACAAGTGGTGTAGTGGTAGAATAGTACCCTGCCACTATACAGACCCGAGTTCGATTCTCGACTAGTGGATCCCGATGATTAGCTATGATGATATTAGTGCGCATAATTTGAAAACTAGGGTTTGCCACAATATCAGTTAAATTTAAACATGACACGTGTAGCACTATCGAGATTTTCTGTTTTCATTTTTTTAAATCGAGAGGTGAACGAAAAGTTAAGGGATTCGGAAGAACTGCATGACCAAAATACGAGTAAGTTATGGATATGACTAAATTTAGAAGCACCAGTGGTCTAGTGGTAGAATAGTACCCTGCCACGGTAATGACCCGAGTTCGATTCTCGACTTGTGGATCCCGAAGATTAGCTATGATGATATTAGTCCGTTAATTTGAAACTTAGGGTTTGCTACAATATCAGTTAAATTTATAGATGACACGTGTAGCACTATCGAGATTTTCTGTTTTTATTTTTTTAAATCGAGAGGTGAACGAAAAGCTATGGGATTCGGAAGAACTGCATGACCGAAATACGAGTATGTTATGGATATGCCTAAAGTTAGAAGCACTAGTGGTCTAGTGGTAGAATAGTACCCTGCCACGGTACAGACTCGAGTTCGATTCTCGACTGGTCGATCCCGAAGATTAGCTATGATGATATTAGTGCACTATCGAGATTTTCTGTTTTCATTTTTTTAAATCGAGAGGTGAACAAAAAGTTAACTGCTTCGGAAGAACTGCATGACCAAAATACGGGTAAGTTATGGATATGACTAAATTTAGAAGCACCAGTGGTCTAGTGGTAGAATAGTACCCTGCCACTATACAGACCCGAGTTCGATTCTCGACTAGTGGATCCCGATGATAAGCTATGATGATATTATTGCGCATAATTTGAAACTTAGGGTTTGCCACAATATCAGTTAAATTTATAGATGACACGTGTAGCACTATCGAGATTTTCTGTTTTCATTTTTTTAAATCAAGATGTGAACGAAAAGTTAAGGGCTTCGGAAAAACTGCATGACCGAAATACGAGTACGTTATGGATATGCCTAAAGTTAGAAGCACTAGTGGTCTAGTGGTAGAATAGTACCCTGCCACTATACAGACCCGAGTTCGATTCTCGACTAGTGGATCCCGATGATTAGCTATGATGATATTAGTGCGCATAATTTGAAAACTAGGGTTTGCCACAATATCAGTTAAATTTAAACATGACACGTGTAGCACTATCAAGATTTTCTGTTTTCATTTTTTTAAATCGAGAGGTGAACGAAAAGTTAAGGGCTTCGGAAGAACTGCATGACACAAATACGAGTAAGTTATGGATATGACTAAATTTAGAAGCACAAGTGGTCTAGTGGTAGAATAGTACCCTGCCACGGTACAGACTGGAGGTCGATTCTCAACTGGTGGATCCCGACGATTAGCTATGATGATATTAGTGCGCATAATTTTAAAACTAGGGTTTGCCACAATATCAGTTAAATTTAAACATGACACGTGTAGCACTATCGAGATTTTCTGTTTTCATTTTTTTAAATCGAGAGGTGAACGAAAAGTTAAGGGCTTCGGAAGAACTGCATGACAAAAATACGAGTAAGTTATGGATATGACTAAATTTAGAAGCACCAGTGGTCTAGTGGTAGAATAGTACCCTGCCACGGTACAGACCTGAGTTCGATTCTCGGCTGGTGGATCCCGATTATTAGCAATGATGATATTAGTGAGCATAATTTGAAAGCTAGGGTTTGCCACAATATCAGTTAAATTTAAACATGACACGTGTAGCACTATCGAGATTTTCTGTTTTCATTTTTTTTAATTCGAGAGGTGAACGAAAAGTTAAGGGCTTCGGAAGAACTGCATGACCAAAATACGAGTAAGTTATGGATATGACTAAATTTAGAAGCACTAGTGGTCTATTGGTAGAATAGTACCATGCCACTATACAGACCCGAGTTCGATTCTCGACTAGTGGATCCCGATGATTAGCTATGATGATATTATTGCGCATAATTTGAAAGCTAGGGTTTGCCACAATATCAGTTAAATTTATAGATGACACGTGTAGCACTATCGAGATTTTCTGTTTTCATTTTTTTAAATCGAGAGGTGAACGAAAAGTTAAGGGCTTCGGAAGAACTGCATAACCAAAATACGAGTAAGTTATGGATATGACTAAATTTAGAAGCACTAGTGGTCTATTGGTAGAATAGTACCCTGCCACTATACACACCCGAGTTCGATTCTCGACTAGTGGATCCCGATGATTAGCTATGATGATATTATTGCGCATAATTTGAAACTTAGGGTTTGCCACAATATCAGTTAAATTTATAGATGACACGTGTAGCACTATCGAGATTTTCTATTTTCATTTTTTTAAATCGAGAGGTGAACGAAAAGTTAAGGGCTTCGGAAGAACTGCATGACCGAAATACTAGTACGTTATGGATATGCCTAAAGTTAGAAGCACTAGTGGTCTAGTGGTAGAATAGTACCCTGCCACGGTACAGACCCGAGTTCGATTCTCGGCTGGTGCATCCTGAAGATTAGCTATGATGATATTAGTGTGCATAATTTGAAACTTAGGGTTTGCCACAATATCAGTGAAATTTAAACATGACACGTGTAGCACTATCGAGATTTTCTGTTTTCATTTTTTTAAATCGAGAGGTGAACAAAAAGTTAAGGTTTTCGGAAGAACTGCATGACCAAAATACGAGTAAGTTATGGATATGACTAAATTTAGAAGCACAAGTGGTCTAGTGGTAGAATAGTACCCTGCCACTATACAGACCCGAGTTCGATTCTCGACTAGTGGATCCCGATGATTAGCTATGATGATATTAGTGCGCATAATTTGAAAACTAGGGTTTGCCACAATATCAGTTAAATTTAAACATGACACGTGTAGCACTATCGAGATTTTCTGTTTTCATTTTTTTAAATCGAGAGGTGAACGAAAAGTTAAGGGCTTCGGAAGAACTACATGACCAAAATACGAGTAAGTTATGGATATGACTTAATTTAAAAGCACTAGTGGTCTAGTGGTAGAATAGTACCCTGCCACGGTACAGACCTGAGTTCGATTCTCGGCATGTGGATCCCGATGATTAGCTATGATGATATTAGTGCGCATAATTTGAAAGCTAGGGTTTGCCACAATATCAGTTAAATTTAAACATGACACGTGTAGCACTATCGAGATTTTCTTTTTTCATTTTTTTAAATCGAGAGGTGAACGAAAAGTTAAGGGCTTCGGAAGAACTGCATGACCAAAATACGAGTAAGTTATGGATATGACTAAATTTAGAAGCACTAGTGGTCTATTGGTAGAATAGTACCCTGCCACGGTACAGACCCGAGTTCGATTCTCGGCTGGTGCATCTTGAAGATTAGCTATGATGATATTAGTGCGCTTAATTTGAAACTTAGGGTTTGCCACAATATCAGTTAAATTTATAGATGACACGTGTAGCACTATCGAGATTTTCTGTTTTCATTTTTTTAAATCGAGAGGTGAACGAAAAGTTAAGGGCTTCGGAAGAACTGCATGACCAAAATACGAGTAAGTTATGGATATGACTGAATTTAGAAGCACCAGTGGTCTAGTGGTAGAATAGTACCCTGTCACGGTATAGACCCGAGTTCGATTCTCGACTGGTGGATCCCGAAGATTAGGGATGATGATATTAGTGCGCATAATTTATAAACTAGGTTTTGCCACAATATCAGTTAAATTTAAACATGACATGTGTAGCACTATCGAGATTTTCTGTTTTCATTTTTTTAAATCGAGAGGTGAACGAAAAGTTAAGGGCTTCGGAAGAATTGCATGACCAAAATACGAGTAAGTTACGGATAAAATTTAAACATGACATGTGTAGCACTATCGAGATTTTCTGTTTTCATTTTTTTAAATCGAGAGGTGAACGAAAAGTTAAGGGCTTCGGAAGAATTGCATGACCAAAATACGAGTAAGTTACGGATATGACTAAATTTAGAAGCACCAGTGGTCTAGTGGTAGAATAGTACCCTGCCACGGTACCGACCCGAGTTCGATTCTCGGTTGGTGCATACCAAAGATTAGCTATGATGATATTACTGCGCATTATTTGAAAACTTGGGTTTGCAACAATATCAGTTAAATTTAAACATGACACGTGTAGAACTATCGAGATTTTCTGTTTTCATTTTTTTAAATCGAGAGGTGAACGAAAAGTTAAGGGCTTCGGAAGAACTGCATGACCAAAATACGAGTAAGTTACGGATAGGACTAAATTTAGAAGCACCAGTGGTCTAGTGGTAGAATAGTACCCTGCCACGGTACAGACCCGAGTTCGATTCTCGGCTGGTGCATCTCGAAGATTAGCTATGATGATATTATTGCGCATAATTTGAAACTTAGGGTTTGCCACAATATCAGTTAAATTTAAACATGACACGTGTAGCACTATCGAGATTTTCTATTTTCATTTTTTTAAATCGAGAGGTGAACATGACACGTGTAGCACTATCGAGATTTTCTATTTTCATTTTTTTAAATCGAGAGGTGAACGAAAAGTTAAGGGCTTCGGAAGAACTACATGACCAAAATACGAGTAAGTTATGGATATGACTAAATTTAGAAGCACCAGTGGTCTAGTGGTAGAATAGTACCCTGCCACGGCCGAGTTTGATTCTCGGCTGGTGCATCCCGAAGATTAGCTATGATGATATTAGTGCGCATAATTTTAAAACTAGGGTTGCACTATCGAGATTTTCTGTTTTTATTTTTTTAAATCGAGAGGTGAACGAAAAGTTAAGGGCTTCGGAAGAACTGCATGACCAAAATACGAGTAAGTTATGGATATGACTAAATTTAGAAGCACCAGTGGTCTAGTGGTAGAATAGTACCCTGCCACGGTACAGACCCGAGTTCGATTCTCGGATGGTGCATCCCAAAGATTAACTATGATTATATTAGTGCGCATAATTTTAAAACTAGGGTTTGCCAAAATATTAGTTAAATTTAAACTTGGCACATGTAGCACTATCGAGATTTTCTGTTTTCATTTTTTTAAATCGAGAGGTGAACGAAAAGTTAAGGGCTTCGGAAGAACTACATGACCAAAATACGAGTAAGTTATGGATATGACTGAATTTAGAAGCACCAGTGGTCTAGTGGTAGAATAGTACCCTGCCACGGTATAGACCCGAGTTCGATTCTCGACTGGTGGATCCCGAAGATTAGGGATGATGATATTAGTGCGCATAATTTATAAACTAGGTTTTGCCACAATATCAGTAAAATTTAAACATGACATGTGTAGCACTATCGAGATTTTCTGTTTTCATTTTTTTAAATCGAGAGGTGAACGAAAAGTTAAGGGCTTCGGAAGAATTGCATGACCAAAATACGAGTAAGTTACGGATATGACTAAATTTAGAAGCACCAGTGGTCTAGTGGTAGAATAGTACCCTGCCACGGTACAGACCCGAGTTCGATTCTCGGCTGGTGCATCCCAAAGATTAGCTATGATGATATTAGTGCGCATAATTTGAAACTTAGGGTTTGCCACAATATCAGTTAAATTTATAGATGACACGTGTAGCACTATCGAGATTTTCTGTTTCATTTTTTTAAATCGAGAGGTGAACGAAAAGTTAAGGGCTTCGGAAGAACTGCATGACCAAAATACGAGTAAGTTATTGATATGAGTAAATTTAGAAGCACCAGTGGTCTAGTGGTAGAATAGAACCCTGCCACGGTACAGACCCGAGTTCGATTCTCGACTGGTGGACCGCGAAGATTAGCTATGATGATATTAGTGCGTGCATAATTTGAAAACTAGGGTTTGCCACAACACGTGTAGCACTATCAAGATTTTCTGTTTTCATTTTTTTAAATCGAGAGGTGAACGAAAAGTTAAGGGCTTCGGAAGAACTGCATGACCAAAATACGAGTAAGTTACGGATATGACTAAATTTAGAAGCACCAGTGGTCTAGTGGTAGAATAGTACCCTGCCACGGTACCGACCCGAGTTCGATTCTCGGTTGGTGCATACCAAAGATTAGCTATGATGATATTACTGCGCATTATTTGAAAACTTGGGTTTGCAACAATATCAGTTAAATTTAAACATGACACGTGTAGAACTATCGAGATTTTCTGTTTTCATTTTTTTAAATCGAGAGGTGAACGAAAAGTTAAGGGCTTCGGAAGAACTGCATGACCAAAATACGAGTAAGTTACGGATAGGACTAAATTTAGAAGCACCAGTGGTCTAGTGGTAGAATAGTACCCTGCCACGGCCGAGTTTGATTCTCGGCTGGTGCATCCCGAAGATTAGCTATGATGATATTAGTGCGCATAATTTTAAAACTAGGGTTGCACTATCGAGATTTTCTGTTTTTATTTTTTTAAATCGAGAGGTGAACGAAAAGTTAAGGGCTTCGGAAGAACTGCATGACCAAAATACGAGTAAGTTATGGATATGACTAAATTTAGAAGCACCAGTGGTCTAGTGGTAGAATAGTACCCTGCCACGGTACAGACCCGAGTTCGATTCTCGGATGGTGCATCCCAAAGATTAACTATGATTATATTAGTGCGCATAATTTTAAAACTAGGGTTTGCCACAATATTAGTTAAATTTAAACATGACACGTGTAGCACTATCGAGATTTTCTATTTTCATTTTTTTAAATCGAGAGGTGAACATGACACGTGTAGCACTATCGAGATTTTCTATTTTCATTTTTTTAAATCGAGAGGTGAACGAAAAGTTAAGGGCTTCGGAAGAACTACATGACCAAAATACGAGTAAGTTATGGATATGACTAAATTTAGAAGCACCAGTGGTCTAGTGGTAGAATAGTACCCTGCCACGGCCGAGTTTGATTCTCGGCTGGTGCATCCCGAAGATTAGCTATGATGATATTAGTGCGCATAATTTTAAAACTAGGGTTGCACTATCGAGATTTTCTGTTTTTATTTTTTTAAATCGAGAGGTGAACGAAAAGTTAAGGGCTTCGGAAGAACTGCATGACCAAAATACGAGTAAGTTATGGATATGACTAAATTTAGAAGCACCAGTGGTCTAGTGGTAGAATAGTACCCTGCCACGGTACAGACCCGAGTTCGATTCTCGGATGGTGCATCCCAAAGATTAACTATGATTATATTAGTGCGCATAATTTTAAAACTAGGGTTTGCCACAATATTAGTTAAATTTAAACATGACACGTGTAGCACTATCGAGATTTTCTGTTTTCATTTTTTTAAATCGAGAGGTGAACGAAAAGTTAAGGGCTTCGGAAGAACTGCATGACCAAAATACGAGTAAGTTACGGATAGGACTAAATTTAGAAGCACCAGTGGTCTAGTGGTAGAATAGTACCCTGCCACGGTACAGACCCGAGTTCGATTCTCGGCTGGTGCATCTCGAAGATTAGCTATGATGATATTATTGCGCATAATTTGAAACTTAGGGTTTGCCACAATATCAGTTAAATTTAAACATGACACGTGTAGCACTATCGAGATTTTCTATTTTCATTTTTTTAAATCGAGAGGTGAACATGACACGTGTAGCACTATCGAGATTTTCTATTTTCATTTTTTTAAATCGAGAGGTGAACGAAAAGTTAAGGGCTTCGGAAGAACTACATGACCAAAATACGAGTAAGTTATGGATATGACTAAATTTAGAAGCACCAGTGGTCTAGTGGTAGAATAGTACCCTGCCACGGCCGAGTTTGATTCTCGGCTGGTGCATCCCGAAGATTAGCTATGATGATATTAGTGCGCATAATTTTAAAACTAGGGTTGCACTATCGAGATTTTCTGTTTTTATTTTTTTAAATCGAGAGGTGAACGAAAAGTTAAGGGCTTCGGAAGAACTGCATGACCAAAATACGAGTAAGTTATGGATATGACTGAATTTAGAAGCACCAGTGGTCTAGTGGTAGAATAGTACCCTGCCACGGTACAGACCCGAGTTCGATTCTCGGCTGGTGCATCCCGAAGATTAGGGATGATTATATTAGTGCGCATAATTAGTTAAATTTAAACATGACACGTGTAGCACTATCGAGATTTTCTGTTTTCATTTTTTTAAATCGAGAGGTGAACGAAAAGTTAAGGGCTTCGGAAGAACTACATGACCAAAATACGAGTAAGTTATGGATATGACTGAATTTAGAAGCACCAGTGGTCTAGTGGTAGAATAGTACCCTGCCACGGTACAGACCCGAGTTCGATTCTCGGCTGGTGCATCCCGAAGATTAGGGATGATTATATTAGTGCGCATAATTAGTTAAATTTAAACATGACACGTGTAGCACTATCGAGATTTTCTGTTTTCATTTTTTTAAATCGAGAGGTAAACGAAAAGTTAAGGGCTTCGGAAGAACTGCATGACAAAAATACGAGTAAGTTATGGATATGACTAAATTTAGAAGCACCAGTGGTCTAGTGGTAGAATAGTACCCTGCCACCCACGGTACAGACCCGAGTTAAGGGCTTCGGAAGAACTGCATGACCAAAATACGAGTAAGTTATGGATATGACTAAATTTAGAAGCACCAGTGGTCTAGTGGTAGAATAGTACCCTTCCACGGTACAGACCCGAGTTCGATTCTCGACTGGTGGATCCCGAAGATTAGGGATGATGATATTAGTGCGCATAATTTATAAACTAGGGTTTGCCACAATATCAGTTAAATTTAAACATGACATGTGTAGCACTATCGAGATTTTCTGTTTTCATTTTTTTAAATCGAGAGGTGAACGAAAAGTTAAGGGCTTCGGAAGAATTGCATGACCAAAATACGAGTAAGTTACGGATATGACTAAATTTAGAAGCACCAGTGGTCTAGTGGTAGAATAGTACCCTGCCACGGTACAGACCCGAGTTCGATTCTCGGCTGGTGCATCCCAAAGATTAGCTATGATTATATTAGTGCGCATAATTTGAAAACTAGGGTTTGCCACAATATTAGTTAAATTTAAACATGACACGTGTAGCACTATCGAGATTTTCTGTTTTCATTTTTTTAAATCGAGAGGTGAACGAAAAGTTAAGGGCTTCGGAAGAACTACATGACCAAAATACGAGTAAGTTATGGATATGACTAAATTTAGAAGCACCAGTGGTCTAGTGGTAGAATAGTACCCTGCCACGGTACAGACCTGAGTTCGATTCTCGGCTGGTGGATCCCGATGATTAGCTATGATGATATTAGTGCGCATAATTTATCAGTTAAATTTAAACATGACACGTGTAGCACTATCGAGATTTTCTTTTTTCATTTTTTTAAATCGAGAGGTGAACGAAAAGTTAAGGGCTTCGGAAGAACTGCATGACCAAAATACGAGTAAGTTATGGATATGACTAAATTTAGAAGCACTAGTGGTCTATTGGTAGAATAGTACCCTGCCACGGTACAGACCCGAGTTCAATTCTCGGCTGGTGCATCTCGAAGATTAGCTATGATGATATTAGTGCGCATAATTTGAAACTTAGGGTTTGCCACAATATCAGTTAAATTTATAGATGACACGTGTAGCACTATCGAGATTTTCTGTTTTCATTTTTTTAAATCGAGAGGTGAACGAAAAGTTAAGGGCTTCGGAAGAACTGCATGACCAAAATACGAGTAAGTTATTGATATGACTAAATTTAGAAGCACCAGTGGTCTAGTGGTAGAATAGTACCCTGCCACGGTACAGACCCGAGTTCGATTCTCGACTGGTGGACCGCGAAGATTAGCTATGATGATATTAGTGCGTGCATAATTTGAAAACTAGGGTTTGCCACAACACGTGTAGCACTATCAAGATTTTCTGTTTTCATTTTTTTAAATCGAGAGGTGAACGAAAAGTTAAGGGCTTCGGAAGAACTGCATGACCCAAATACGAGTAAGTTACGGATATGACTAAATTTAGAAGCACCAGTGGTCTAGTGGTAGAATAGTAACCTGCCACGGTACCGACCCGAGTTCGATTCTCGGTTGGTGCATACCAAAGATTAGCTATGATGATATTACTGCGCATAATTTGAAAACTTGGGTTTGCCACAATATCAGTTAAATTTAAACATGACACGTGTAGAACTATCGAGATTTTCTGTTTTCATTTTTTTAAATCGAGAGGTGAACGAAAAGTTAAGGGCTTCGGAAGAACTGCATGACCAAAATACGAGTAAGTTACGGATAGGACTAAATTTAGAAGCACCAGTGGTCTAGTGGTAGAATAGTACCCTGCCACGGTACAGACCCGAGTTCGATTCTCGGCTGGTGCATCTCGAAGATTAGCTATGATGATATTATTGCGCATAATTTGAAACTTAGGGTTTGCCACAATATCAGTTAAATTTAAACATGACACGTGTAGCACTATCGAGATTTTCTATTTTCATTTTTTTAAATCGAGAGGTGAACGAAAAGTTAAGGGCTTCGGAAGAACTACATGACCAAAATACGAGTAAGTTATGGATATGACTAAATTTAGAAGCACCAGTGGTCTAGTGGTAGAATAGTACCCTGCCACGGCCGAGTTTGATTCTCGGCTGGTGCATCCCGAAGATTAGCTATGATGATATTAGTGCGCATAATTTTAAAACTAGGGTTGCACTATCGAGATTTTCTGTTTTTATTTTTTTAAATCGAGAGGTGAACGAAAAGTTAAGGGCTTCGGAAGAACTGCATGACCAAAATACGAGTAAGTTATGGATATGACTAAATTTAGAAGCACCAGTGGTCTAGTGGTAGAATAGTACCCTGCCACGGTACAGACCCGAGTTCGATTCTCGGATGGTGCATCCCAAAGATTAACTATGATTATATTAGTGCGCATAATTTGAAAACTAGGGTTTGCCACAATATTAGTTAAATTTAAACATGACACGTGTAGCACTATCGAGATTTTCTGTTTTCATTTTTTTAAATCGAGAGGTGAACGAAAAGTTAAGTTAAGGGCTTTGGAAGAACAGCATGACCAAAATACGAGTAAGTTATGGATATGACTAAATTTAGAAGCACCAGTGGTCTAGTGGTAGAATAGTACCCTGCCACGGTACAGACCCGAGTTCGATTCTCGGCTGGTGCATCCCAAAGATTAGCTATGATTATATTAGTGCGCATAATTTGAAAACTAGGGTTTGGCACAATATTAGTTAAATTTAAACATGACACGTGTAGCACTATCGAGATTTTCTGTTTTCATTTTTTTAAATCGAGAGGTGAACGAAAAGTTAATGGCTTCGGAAGAACTACATGACAAAAATACGAGTAGGTTATGGATATGACTGAATTTAGAAGCACCAGTGGTCTAGTGGTAGAATAGTACCCTGCCACGGTACAGACCTGAGTTCGATTCTCGGCTGGTAGATCCCGATAATTAGCTATGATGATATTAGTGCGCATAATTTGAAAGCTAGGGTTTGCCACAATATCAGTTAAATTTAAACATGACACGTGTAGCACTATCGAGATTTTCTGTTTTCATTTTTTTAAATCGAGAGGTGAACGAAAAGTTAAGGGCTTCGGAAGAACTACATGACCAAAATACGAGTAAGTTATGGATATGACTGAATTTAGAAGCACCAGTGGTCTAGTGGTAGAATAGTACCCTGCCACGGTACAGACCCGAGTTCGATTCTCGGCTGGTGCATCCCGAAGATTAGGGATGATTATATTAGTGCGCATAATTAGTTAAATTTAAACATGACACGTGTAGCACTATCGAGATTTTCTGTTTTCATTTTTTTAAATCGAGAGGTAAACGAAAAGTTAAGGGCTTCGGAAGAACTGCATGACCAAAATACGAGTAAGTTATGGATATGACTAAATTTAGAAGCACCAGTGGTCTAGTGGTAGAATAGTACCCTGCCACCCACGGTACAGACCCGAGTTAAGGGCTTCGGAAGAACTGCATGACCAAAATACGAGTAAGTTATGGATATGACTAAATTTAGAAGCACCAGTGGTCTAGTGGTAGAATAGTACCCTTCCACGGTACAGACCCGAGTTCGATTCTCGACTGGTGGATCCCGAAGATTAGGGATGATGATATTAGTGCGCATAATTTATAAACTAGGGTTTGCCACAATATCAGTTAAATTTAAACATGACATGTGTAGCACTATCGAGATTTTCTGTTTTCATTTTTTTAAATCGAGAGGTAAACGAAAAGTTAAGGGCTTCGGAAGAACTGCATGACCAAAATACGAGTAAGTTACGGATAGGACTAAATTTAGAAGCACCAGTGGTCTAGTGGTAGAATAGTACCCTGCCACGGTACAGACCCGAGTTCGATTCTCGGCTGGTGCATCTCGAAGATTAGCTATGATGATATTATTGCGCATAATTTGAAACTTAGGGTTTGCCACAATATCAGTTAAATTTAAACATGACACGTGTAGCACTATCGAGATTTTCTATTTTCATTTTTTTAAATCGAGAGGTGAACGAAAAGTTAAGGGCTTCGGAAGAACTACATGACCAAAATACGAGTAAATTATGGATATGACTAAATTTAGAAGCACCAGTGGTCTAGTGGTAGAATAGTACCCTGCCACGGCCGAGTTTGATTCTCGGCTGGTGCATCCCGAAGATTAGCTATGATGATATTAGTGCGCATAATTTTAAAACTAGGGTTGCACTATCGAGATTTTCTGTTTTTATTTTTTTAAATCGAGAGGTGAACGAAAAGTTAAGGGCTTCGGAAGAACTGCATGACCAAAATACGAGTAAGTTATGGATATGACTAAATTTAGAAGCACCAGTGGTCTAGTGGTAGAATAGTACCCTGCCACGGTACAGACCAGAGTTCGATTCTCGGATGGTGCATCCCAAAGATTAATTATGATTATATTAGTGCGCATAATTTGAAAACTAGGGTTTGCCACAATATTAGTTAAATTTAAACATGACACGTGTAGCACTATCGAGATTTTCTGTTTTCATTTTTTTAAATCGAGAGGTGAACGAAAAGTTAAGTTAAGGGCTTTGGAAGAACAGCATGACCAAAATACGAGTAAGTTATGGATATGACTAAATTTAGAAGCACCAGTGGTCTAGTGGTAGAATAGTACCCTGCCACGGTACAGACCCGAGTTCGATTCTCGGCTGGTGCATCCCAAAGATTAGCTATGATTATATTAGTGCGCATAATTTGAAAACTAGGGTTTGGCACAATATTAGTTAAATTTAAACATGACACGTGTAGCACTATCGAGATTTTCTGTTTTCATTTTTTTAAATCGAGAGGTGAACGAAAAGTTAATGGCTTCGGAAGAACTACATGACAAAAATACGAGTAGGTTATGGATATGACTGAATTTAGAAGCACCAGTGGTCTAGTGGTAGAATAGTACCCTGCCACGGTACAGACCTGAGTTCGATTCTCGGCTGGTAGATCCCGATAATTAGCTATGATGATATTAGTGCGCATAATTTGAAAGCTAGGGTTTGCCACAATATCAGTTAAATTTAAACATGACACGTGTAGCACTATCGAGATTTTCTGTTTTCATTTTTTTAAATCGAGAGGTGAACGAAAAGTTAAGGGCTTCGGAAGAACTACATGACCAAAATACGAGTAAGTTATGGATATGACTGAATTTAGAAGCACCAGTGGTCTAGTGGTAGAATAGTACCCTGCCACGGTACAGACCCGAGTTCGATTCTCGGCTGGTGCATCCCGAAGATTAGGGATGATTATATTAGTGCGCATAATTAGTTAAATTTAAACATGACACGTGTAGCACTATCGAGATTTTCTGTTTTCATTTTTTTAAATCGAGAGGTAAACGAAAAGTTAAGGGCTTCGGAAGAACTGCATGACCAAAATACGAGTAAGTTATGGATATGACTAAATTTAGAAGCACCAGTGGTCTAGTGGTAGAATAGTACCCTGCCACCCACGGTACAGACCCGAGTTAAGGGCTTCGGAAGAACTGCATGACCAAAATACGAGTAAGTTATGGATATGACTAAATTTAGAAGCACCAGTGGTCTAGTGGTAGAATAGTACCCTTCCACGGTACAGACCCGAGTTCGATTCTCGACTGGTGGATCCCGAAGATTAGGGATGATGATATTAGTGCGCATAATTTATAAACTAGGGTTTGCCACAATATCAGTTAAATTTAAACATGACATGTGTAGCACTATCGAGATTTTCTGTTTTCATTTTTTTAAATCGAGAGGTGAACGAAAAGTTAAGGGCTTCGGAAGAACTGCATGACCAAAATACGAGTAAGTTACGGATAGGACTAAATTTAGAAGCACCAGTGGTCTAGTGGTAGAATAGTACCCTGCCACGGTACAGACCCGAGTTCGATTCTCGGCTGGTGCATCTCGAAGATTAGCTATGATGATATTATTGCGCATAATTTGAAACTTAGGGTTTTCCACAATATCAGTTAAATTTAAACATGACACGTGTAGCACTATCGAGATTTTCTATTTTCATTTTTTTAAATCGAGAGGTGAACGAAAAGTTAAGGGCTTCGGAAGAACTACATGACCAAAATACGAGTAAATTATGGATATGACTAAATTTAGAAGCACCAGTGGTCTAGTGGTAGAATAGTACCCTGCCACGGCCGAGTTTGATTCTCGGCTGGTGCATCCCGAAGATTAGCTATGATGATATTAGTGCGCATAATTTTAAAACTAGGGTTGCACTATCGAGATTTTCTGTTTTTATTTTTTTAAATCGAGAGGTGAACGAAAAGTTAAGGGCTTCGGAAGAACTGCATGACCAAAATACGAGTAAGTTATGGATATGACTAAATTTAGAAGCACCAGTGGTCTAGTGGTAGAATAGTACCCTGCCACGGTACAGACCCGAGTTCGATTCTCGAATGGTGCATCCCAAAGATTAATTA